>NC_073691.1:214090371-214272024 GCF_029784155.1 Uranotaenia lowii
TTGCGAACAGTCATTTTTGTCATTTTTGTCATTTTTGTCATTTTGTCATTTTTGTCATTTTTGTCATTTTTGTCATTTTTGTCATTTTTGTCATTTTTGTCATTTTTGTCATTTTTGTCATTTTTGTCATTTTTGTCATTTTTGTCATTTTTGTCATTTTTGTCATTTTTGTCATTTTTGTCATTTTTGTCATTTTGTCATTTTTGTCATTTTTGTCATTTTTGTCATTTTTGTCATTTTTGTCATTTTTGTCATTTTGTCATTTTTGTCATTTTTGTCATTTTGTCATTTTTGTCATTTTTGTCATTTTTGTCATTTTTGTCATTTTTGTCATTTTTGTCATTTTTGTCATTTTTGTCATTTTTGTCATTTTTGTCATTTTTGTCATTTTTGTCATTTTTGTCATTTTTGTCATTTTTGTCATTTTTGTCATTTTTGTCATTTTTGTCATTTTTGTCATTTTTGTCATTTTTGTCATTTTTGTCATTTTTGTCATTTTTGTCATTTTTGTCATTTTTGTCATTTTTGTCATTTTTGTCATTTTTGTCATTTTTGTCATTTTTGTCATTTTTGTCATTTTTGTCATTTTTGTCATTTTTGTCATTTTTGTCATTTTTGTCATTTTTGTCATTTTTGTCATTTTTGTCATTTTTGTCATTTTTGTCATTTTTGTCATTTTTGTCATTTTTGTCATTTTTGTCATTTTTGTCATTTTTGTCATTTTTGTCATTTTTGTCATTTTTGTCATTTTTGTCATTTTTGTCATTTTTGTCATTTTTGTCATTTTTGTCATTTTTGTCATTTTTGTCATTTTTGTCATTTTTGTCATTTTTGTCATTTTTGTCATTTTTGTCATTTTTGTCATTTTTGTCATTTTTGTCATTTTTGTCATTTTTGTCATTTTTGTCATTTTTGTCATTTTTGTCATTTTTGTCATTTTTGTCATTTTTGTCATTTTTGTCATTTTTGTCATTTTTGTCATTTTTGTCATTTTTGTCATTTTTGTCATTTTTGTCATTTTTGTCATTTTTGTCATTTTTGTCATTTTTGTCATTTTTGTCATTTTGTCATTTTGTCATTTTTGTCATTTTTGTCATTTTTGTCATTTTTGTCATTTTTGTCATTTTTGTCATTTTTGTCATTTTTGTCATTTTTGTCATTTTTGTCATTTTTGTCATTTTTGTCATTTTTGTCATTTTTGTCATTTTTGTCATTTTTGTCATTTTTGTCATTTTTGTCATTTTTGTCATTTTTGTCATTTTTGTCATTTTTGTCATTTTTGTCATTTTTGTCATTTTTGTCATTTTTGTCATTTTTGTCATTTTTGTCATTTTTGTCATTTTTGTCATTTTTGTCATTTTTGTCATTTTTGTCATTTTTGTCATTTTTGTCATTTTTGTCATTTTTGTCATTTTTGTCATTTTGTCATTTTTGTCATTTTTGTCATTTTTGTCATTTTTGTCATTTTTGTCATTTTTGTCATTTTGTCATTTTTGTCATTTTTGTCATTTTTGTCATTTTTGTCATTTTTGTCATTTTTGTCATTTTTGTCATTTTTGTCATTTTTGTCATTTTTGTCATTTTTGTCATTTTTGTCATTTTTGTCATTTTTGTCATTTTTGTCATTTTTGTCATTTTTGTCATTTTTGTCATTTTTGTCATTTTTGTCATTTTTGTCATTTTTGTCATTTTTGTCATTTTTGTCATTTTGTCATTTTTGTCATTTTTGTCATTTTTGTCATTTTTGTCATTTTTGTCATTTTTGTCATTTTTGTCATTTTTGTCATTTTTGTCATTTTTGTCATTTTTGTCATTTTTGTCATTTTTGTCATTTTTGTCATTTTTGTCATTTTTGTCATTTTTGTCATTTTTGTCATTTTTGTCATTTTTGTCATTTTTGTCATTTTTGTCATTTTTGTCATTTTTGTCATTTTGTCATTTTTGTCATTTTTGTCATTTTTGTCATTTTTGTCATTTTGTCATTTTTGTCATTTTTGTCATTTTTGTCATTTTTGTCATTTTTGTCATTTTTGTCATTTTTGTCATTTTGTCATTTTTGTCATTTTTGTCATTTTTGTCATTTTTGTCATTTTTGTCATTTTTGTCATTTTTGTCATTTTTGTCATTTTTGTCATTTTCATCAGTTTCGTCATTGATTAACAATTTTGAATCAAAATTCTTACCAATTGATTTTTTATCAATCGAATAATTTTGCTTATTTCAATCTGCAGTTTTCTTGAGAAAACATTTCAAAATATTTTTTCATTTTTCATTTCATTTTTGTCATTTTTGTCATTTTTGTCATTTTTGTCATTTTTGTCATTTTTGTCATTTTTGTCATTTTTGTCATTTTTGTCATTTTGTCATTTTTGTCATTTTTGTCATTTTTGTCATTTTTGTCATTTTTGTCATTTTTGTCATTTTTGTCATTTTTGTTATTTTTGTCATTTTTGTCATTTTGTCATTTTTGTCATTTTTGTCATTTTTGTCATTTTTATCATTTTTGTCATTTTTGGCATTGAAAAACGATTTTGAATCAAAATTCTTACCAATTGATTTTCATCAATTTATTGATTTTGCTTATTTCATTCTGCAGCTTTCATAGAGAAACCTTTCCAAATTAAAACAAAATTCTGGAAAAAAAAAATTCGAAAAACAACCAACATTTGCTACTTTTTCCCTAGAAATTAGTTGTCAGCCTGTTGCTTTCCCACATCCATAGACAGAAGAAGAACCGACGTCAGCAGATAGAGCGCCTCGTTAAGTTAAGTAAAATTTACTCTAGTTGGTTCCACCCCCCGTTGGTCCAGTTCTCCAAACTGACATAGTCCTTAGATTTGTCCTACTTGGTACATCATGGTGCATTTCGGAGCATTCGCTTCCACTTGCTTCTTGGGCCTGGAAACTTTTCCTGATTCAATTATAAGGTTTATTTTCACAAAATTACGCTTCCGTCTGGTCGGTTGAAAACTGGGCTTTCTCCCTTCTCGTTTTTCCCCGCCTCGAGGCAACTGCTCTGGTGTAGAAAAAGAAGGCCGAGGAAGCTGCAAAATTGCCGCCATTCCTAGGAGGCCGCTTCATTGTGCCACGATGACGAAAACGGCGCGCGGAAGATGGGAGAGATTTTGCTCCTGCTACCAAGCTTATGGTGGGTAATGGCAAACCATTTGCGGCTATCCGGGGGGGAAGTAAAACTGTAATTATGAGGTGGTGTTGGACTAATTTTTGGCCCAACGCCACAAACAGGCGCAAACTATTTAGAAATGCTGCTGCTTCATCCAGATATTTTGAATACAAGCTCGGATTTGAAATGTGGTTGGCTTTCGAATGGAATTTTCAACTAGAGGTTTGAAATATGTCGTTTGTTTCAAGCATTACGCGCTACATTTTTCGCCTGGATTGTCACAGAATCGTAGCTGCGGAAACCACAAATCTATTGAAGAGATTACATTAACAAGCAGCACTGATGAGAAACAAAAGCAGAAGTTTACTTTCAAACCAGACTAAGACTGACTTATGAGATTGACAGGCAACAAACCAAAACTACTACGGAACTTTTACTGTTAATTAAATTTTAACAATGCGGTGATACTCTAAATACTTTGTTTCATGAAGCCTCAGTGCAACGGCTCCTAGTAATCTGTTGAAAAAGTCGATTTTCAATGATTTGTTTCAACAAAAAGCTTTGACAAATTTCGCATTTTATGGCGCGTTTGAATTTTGACGGTCGCCATGTAGCGAAAAAAAAACACTTAACAATCAAGAGCTCCTGGAACAATACAGACATCAGAGCAATCGATATTTCTTCTGCTTCTTATAATCTCCACAGGTTGCTATCATCGATCAAAACAAAACTAAAAATTCGAGTCAGCTTAAATTTTGACCATCTTCAAAACTGAACTACGTGCTACACGATAAAAAATCTCACTCGTAAAAATGGTAATAAGAATACTCAACACATCCTCCGAGACTGTACTAAACTTCAACAGGAACTATTTCTCCTTGTCTTATTCATAAATATTCAGTAGCAAATCTGTCGGTTTTTATCGGTAAAAATCGACTCCAGATTATGGCCAGAGAAGCAGCTCGATAATTGAGTTACATACGAAATTCCGCATCCGGTAAGTTGTTCGTTTTCCTCGAATTCCATGTGCTGCTGAAACATCCCTCATCATTTATTTATATCGCGTCTCACTGATTTTGTTCTCGTTTCTAAACACTGTTCCACTCGAGATCTATGTTAAAGTAATTTCCCAAGCTGCGTTAAGGGCGGGAGCTTTTAGTTTCTATTTTTTTGTGAATGAAGTAGCAGCGCACAAGCCCTACATAAACCCAGCTTTTCCAACTCGCTTTCTTTTTATGTCAAATGGTTTGTCTTTTATTACCGAAACGGGTGACAACGATCGGAAACGTATGTATGAAAAGCATAAAGCTGCCGGAACAAAGTGCTTTCATTTTATTGATGACTCACAATGAATACAACAACGAAAACGGGAGGAAAAACGAAAATAGAATCTACCGCTCACTTTGTTCCGGGAAAATTCACTCACGTGATGCTGTGCACTCAGCATCCAATAGGTACACAATGTCGAAACGCGGCGGGCCAATGGGAAAATATGATTTGCGATTTGTGCACACATCACATATCGCGCTCGGGAGGAAGAGGGCGATTAGGGTTTGAATTTTTCCGGTAGTTTTCCGGAATGCACCGAGTGCGCTTTCAGCAAAACAATTGACTTACCCGGAAAATCCGATTGAGCGGAATTCTGTTTCGTTTTCAATGGTTGCGATGGCAGCGATATGGATTTGTTAAAAGCGCACCGGAGCAAATTATCAAAATTGTGTCTGATTTGTTGGATTGGTGGTATATACAATTTTTTAAAATATTTAATGTTACCTAGTAGTGCCTGACATAATTTTCAATTAGCTTTTGAATGAATATGTAGGTAGGGTAATGATCCTAACTCTTGTTTTGATTAATAATTTCTTTCCGTCAAATTTTCAAATTCTTACCCTCTGAAACCCTGTTCAAATATTCAAAAACTCAAACGTTCTTCAAATGCTCTAAACTTTTCTATGGAGGACTTTGTGGCGCTACAGGTTGGTTATTATATCCCATGGGACCTGCTCAGAAGGCTAACATGAGTGACTCCGAGGTTGCATAGTCAACTACAGTCGGCTCGAGTTTATTACCATTCTTTTAGTTTTCAATTAACTTATTTGTAACCGATCGGCAGTAGCATCGAGTACCATAAGAAAATGAAACAACAAAATCAGATCTCAGCCGATTGAAAAATTATTTATAAACAAACGCAACGTAGCCATGGTAGCCAATTTGAAAACCAACATGGCTAATTCCAAGGTTTTTTGAAACACGAGATTCACCGAGAGTTCACTTCGATCCTTCGTCGCGTTCAGACGTGTATTTCGCGCAAGCCCTGAGTAGCATAGATCTCTCTCTATCACGGACGTCTGATTATTGTGACTTTCTTTAGTTAACCTGAAAAATTTTCTCACTTCTACCGATCAAGCCTGCACAGGAGACAAGTGCATGGCCACAGCCATGGTGGAAAATCCTCCACCGTGGGGACATTCTCCACAACCCTCTACCTCCAACAAGCGACAGATCCCAGAATGAATGGACCCCAACGGAGAACACGGAGCAATCCAGTTTCTCTTGCTCAAGCCCGAATCACCTGCAGAACTGCCGAAATACCCATTCATCATCTCGTAAAGCGTCGAAAACGCAGCTGGACAAATCGTCGGAGGACATCCGTGCGACCAAGAAAAAGCCTACCTGCTCAAAGTCCGATCGCAGAAACAAGTGGATAAACTATTGGCTGTTAAACAGCTAATAGATAACACTCCCGTCACAATCAATTTCCACCCATCGCTCACACCGCAAGTGTGTTGTCACATGCCGGTGCCACCAACGAGGCACTGGAAAAAGATCTGGCCAATCAAGGAGTGATCAGCGTCTATCGGTTCACTATTTAGAAAAACAGATAAACAGATTCTCCCTACCAACACCTTTGTTCTGACAGTCCGGGGCACCACCGTGCCTACCCACATCCGGTTTGGCTTCATCCATACTCCAACCCGCCCTTATTATTCTCGCCCTATGAACTGCCTGCAGTGCAGACAACTCGGATATACCAAGAAGCACTGCAAAAACGAAACCAGCTGCCTAAACTGTGGCGAAAACGAAACCCACAACAACTGCCAAAAAACACCCTGCTGTGTCAACTGCCAGAACCCTCACCCCAGCAATAGTCGAATATGCCCCGCTTTCAAAAATGAACAGGAAGTGATCAAAATCAGGACCGACCTAGGAATCTCCCACAACGAAGCCATTAAAGAGCTTCGGAACCGGCAAAACCACACAGCATCCGTTCGACAACGACTCAACTAAGCCAGCCTCAACTCCACAATGGAAAGCAAGGATAAAGAAATAGCCGAACTACGAAACCTAGTTGCATTTCTTACTTCCCAAATATCCAAACTCTCCCGTCAAGTAGAAAAACTGGAAAGACAGAAGAACGAAACCGAAAGCGACACCAACATGTCCAGCAGCAGCTCAACAGTCAGCATAATGACAACTCCCAAACGGCTTTGGAAAGCTTCATCCGAAGACTCCCCCACCAAATGTGACCCAAAACCAATCCCACAAATGAACGACCGAAAAAAAAGCGACAACGAGGAACAAAAAACCAAACTCCTCCACCCACAGCTCCAACATCACCCAGCAACCCAGGTAAAACCACAACGACTCCAATGACTCAGGAACAGACCGGTAAGTCACAAAACTAAAAAAGCTAACTGCAACAGCCTTTCCAACATAAAAATGGCTACACAACCAATAAGTCAAACAGATACAACCCCCAACCAGCCAACTGTGTCTAACCGACCTACTCTCAAAAAGTCACAAAATTACGCCATTCAATGGAACACTAGAGGTCTCACGAGGCGGCTATCCAATATCCAAATTCTATTGTCAAACCACACCCCAACCATTTTTGCAATTCAGGATATCTTGACAAACTCCAACATCCCCCTAAACTTATTGAAAGGATACAACCTGCACACAGTCTCAGACCCGTCATCCCGACAAGGAGCTGGTCTGGCTATAAAAACCGGTACCCCCTACAAACTGCTGACACAACACTAAATGCAGTCTGCGCCAGAGTCCATAGCCCGATAGACATAACAGCAGTATCCCTCTACATTCCTCCACATCTGCCTTACCATGATTTCACCACCAAAATCGAAGACCTTTTGGCCGAGCTCCCTCCTCCCCTTATCATAATGGGAGATCTGAATGCCCATTCCACCAGCTGGGGATGTTATCACACCACCAACAAAGGCTCTTACTTGGAAGACCTGGCAACCTTAAAAATCTCACAATGTTGAACAACTCCCAACCCACAAGAATTGACCCGGCAACCGGAAAGACATCCTACACCAAAGTCATTCACAAGACCACGCTGGAAATATGACGAGGCAGACTGGTTCAACTTCCAAACCGAAGTCGATAAATCCCTTGAACTCAGCCCTCCCACATGCATAGAATCCTTCACAAAGGTCCTCATGGAAGCTGGTTCGAAAACTATCCCACGAACTAGTGGGGTCCCAGACAAGACCGCAGTCCCCTGGTGGGGACCAGAAGTCCAATCTGCCATAAAACAGCGGCGCAAACCCCTACGATCCCTCAGGAGAATCCCCAATGACGACCCAAGAAAACAACAGGCCCTCACCGAATTCAAAACAGCTCGTTCTCTTGCGAGAGCAGCAGCTCGCTCAGCCAAAGTCGAAAGCTGGCAGAAATTTACGGAAGAAATTCATCCCAACACCCCCACCGAAGTCCTGTGGAGCAAAATGAAAATCCTAAACGGCGAAAACCGCAGCAATCTCTTTCACCTTCTCCTAAATCAGCAATATACCAATAATCCCACCTCCCTCACCGATTCCTTCTGTGATCACTTTGCATCAATTTCCTCCTCCTCCAACACCCCCCTGATCCCCTTTCCAACTGACCAAGCCCATAACCAAAAAGACTACAACAGCAAATTTTCTTTCGACGAACTGGAGTCGTTACTGAGAAAAGTCAAGGGACTTTCAGCTGGACCAGACGACATCGGTTATCCTCTCCTGAAAAATTTATCAGCCATAGGCAATACCACTCTACTCCACATCTACAATCAAATATGGGCTGACGGTCGACTACCACAATTCTGGAAACTTGGACTTATCATCCCTATCTCCAAACAAAACAAAACCCCCACCACCTCGATAGCTTCAGACCCATAACTCTGCTGGACTGCGTCGGGAAAATCATGGAGAGAATGGTGAACCGACGATTACACGCCATCCTCGAAAAACAACAGCCTCTAGACAACCGTCAGTTTGCTTTTCGAAGCGGACGATCCATCGATGACTATTTCTAGGAACTGGAGTCTATTATTGATCCAACTACACAAAAACAACATCATACAGAGTGCCTATCCCTGGACTTGTCGAAAGCCTTCGGCCGGGTCGACCGAATAGCGATTATCAACCAACTCAACAATTGGGGAATCGGCGGCCGAATGTTGCGATACATAGCCGACTTTCTTCAAAACAGAACTGTCCAACAGAACTGTTAACGGCAAGCGTTCCACAAGGCTCAGTTATTGCTCCATCCCTATTTCTAGTAGCGGTCAACTCGATATTTCAAAAAGTCTCTAGCAATACTAGAACATTGGTCTACGCCGATGATATTCTCCTCATAACATCTTCAGCATTCTCTAAAACTACACGAAAAAGACTTCAAAACGCTCTGAACGAAGTAGCAAACTGGGCACCCTCAGTCGGCTTCCAGTTCTCCCCATGCAAATCGCACCTACTCCACATCGGCCCGAATCGAAAAAGACTTGGAAAGCTTCCTAGTCTCACCATGAACAACCAGACAATCCCGTTGACCCGCCGTACCCGCCTGCTAGGACTATGGATGGATGATCGCCTTAACTTCAAATACCACCTAGACCAAGTGCGAAAGAAAGCCACCGGGAAAATATCCATCCTGCAAATACTTGCCAACAACACCAGCCACGCATACAGAGACTCCCTATTTCGGTTCCTTCACGGCTGGTTTTTGCCCTCCATACTTCACGGTATAGATCTCCTCAGTCGTGACAACATTGAAATCGTCATCAACAAACTGGAACCTCTCTACAACCGCTGCGTTCGAATCATCAGCTCCGCTTTCTGAACCAGTCCAATCCCATCTTTAATGGCTGAGAGCGGCCAAACTCCGTTCAAATATATCATCGCCAAACACTTATCATCCAAGGCCCTGAGAAGCCTGGCAAACGGCGGTTCCAAAGATTCCCCTATGGCAATCCGCACGAACAAACTCCTCTCGGAATTGACAGGCAATGAAATTCCGCCTATCTGCCTCTGCTCTGAACCTAAAATCAAATACTGATAAAACTCCGAAAGTCCATCTAGACTTGTTTCGCAGAATAAAACCTAACGACCCCCCAAAGGTCATCCAAACACACTTCAGACAGCTGGTCAACTTTAAGTGTCGGCAGTGGCATATACAACGGCAGAAATAACTTCACACTTCCCATCCCCACACAATGCTCAGTATTTAGTGCTGAAGCATTTGCCATCCTCAAGGCAGTTCAAACCTGCGAACCAACACGGTGATATTCAGCGACTCAGCCAGCTTGCTTACAGCCCTGTCGCTCGGCAACATCAAACATCCATGGCTCCCTTCGATCTCCCAAATGGCCCTCAACAAACGGATAACTTTCTGCTGGGTACCAGGCCACGCAGGAATCCCCGGCAATGAGGCCGCGGACAAACTCGCTGCTGCAGCTACACTTCTCGACCCACCATTGATAGGCATTCCTCAGCAAGACGCCACCACCCACATAAAAAAACATCCTTCAGCTGGCATGGGACCTGGAATGGGTCTCAAATCAGCAAGCGAAACTCAGGGAGATAAAGAACACCACTATTAGATGGAACGACCGACTAAGCCCACTCGAAAGAAGAGCCCTCACCCGTCTTCGCATCGGCCACACACGCCTCACCCACGAACACCTTTTGACCAAAACTGACCCTCCGATTTGTCCATGCTGCGACACTGTTATCACAGTGAAACACATTCTCACTGTGTGTCCACAATTCCACACCACCCGACAAACTAGTGGCCTAGCATCGAATATGCGAGAGATTCTAAGCAACTGCCCCAAGAAGAATCCAAATTAGTGGCCTTCCTCCGCAAAGCCGGATTAATCAACAAATTATAGAAGACTACCACGAAGCATGACCCTAATGGGTTAACCAAGCAATCGAATCGAGGAAGAATTACCTTAACGGGTTAAACTCCTATCAAAAAGAAAAAAAAGAGAGAGATTCACCGACTTTCACAGTAAGTAGGCGAGGATTGAGCGGGGCTCTCAATGAGTTTGTTTAAAAACATAAGATTATTTGCTCAGCTTTTCTGTGGTTTGATGGTAAACAAACTCCATGAGCTCCGCAGTTGCATAGCCTAAATAGCCAATATCGCTGAATCGGGAATTTGGTGTACGGTAACACCTTCTATTTATTCGGAAAACGAATAAAACTAAGTTGAATTGGTGTAGAATTCCACCTACCAGCTTATTTTGAGCCTCAAACTGACCAAAGTGTGCACCAAAGAATGGTCAAAACTTTGTATGAAGCCACTCTGTTCTGATCGAAGTATAAGCGATGGAAGCGCTGCCGAATTGGCCCCGATGATCAAGGACTTATTTAACGACTGTATTCGGATAGGCGAATTTCCAGAGTTCCTCAAAACATTACGAGTCGTTCCAATACACAAAGAAGAATAAAACAAAATTCTGACAAGTAAGTATCGCCCAATATCGTTTTTATCAGTGTTTAGTGAACTGCTGGAGCAACTCCTTGCAGTTCTTGTTCTGCAATTTCTTAAACAGAATAACCTATTATATAGCTATCAGTATGGGTTCCAGGAAGGCTCAAGTACACTATCAGTAGCGACGGAGCTAGTTGGTGAGATCCACAACGCTTTAGATAACCAGGAATCCATGGGAGAGCTGTTTCTGGATTTGAGAAATAACCTTCGGTACTATCGATCACTCAAGACTGCTGAGAAAGTTGAAGGAATATGGAATCAGGAGTGATGCCAATTCTCTTCTTGCTAGTTACCTTACAAATAGAAAGTAGTCTGTCCAAATCAATCAGTCGTCAAGTGAAATGGTTAACCTTCCCGTTGGAGTTCTTCAAGGCAGTAACAAGGGACCCCTTCTGTTTATATTAAATATATGCCAACGATTTACATAAACTCCACCTGTATGGTAAACCTAGACTTTTTGCTGACAACACTTCGTTGTTCTTCGAACATTCTGATTTAAGGATAGTTATATCTGAGATGTTGAAAGATCTGAATATTCTTCCAGAATACTTCGATGCAAATCTCCTCTCGCTTAACTTGGAAAACCCTAAATATGTTATCTTCCGATCAACTAACTGGCAGCCTGAAATTCACAATCAGCTTCGTGTTGGACCAACAGTCATTGAACAAGTCAAAACATACAAGTACCTTGGACTTGTTTTTGACGAATTGATCAAATGGGACAAGCACATAGACCGTCTACGAAAAGAGCTTAGCGCTATTAACAGCATAATATGGAAGATATCCTGATTTGTACCCACCAAACAGCTATCTAGCATATTTATATCACGCATTTGTATAATCCAAGCTGCAATATATGGTCTCCAACTGGGGAGCGATAAGGAAGAGCGATCTAAGACCACTCCAAGTATTGTACCAAGAAGCCTCGGCGTCAATTCTACCAATTGAAGTGCTGCAGAGCACAGTTCAGATCCACAACATATTGGACACCATTCCCAGTTACATCACCAGCACCACAGCTTTCAAACAACGTCAAAAAGAAATCTAGTACAATTGTTTTCATAACCGAGATTCGATCTTATGGCCATTGGCTTGAATATATAAGATGCTACCCGAAATGCTATGTTCACCAACTTTAGTCATTAAAAGTAGTCCATCTTCTTGAATAATGGTATCTCCATTATTCCAAATAAAATGTTTCAACAAAGTTTGAAGGCATGTTCTTGTTGAAGAATTAAATCAAAAATGTTCCGACTCCATCAGTTTATTGCACCCCGAAAAGCAACAGTGCAAGCAACAATTTGCCACCTAAAATCGCTTTGTCACGGTTTTATTGCCAGCCGCAATTTGCCATTAAAGCCAGCGTTGTGAAGTGTGTTGCGGGGGTGTGGGTGAAGCAATTTCGGCACAAAGTACCATCCGCGTAGTTCTGTGTTCACATCACAGAGACCGACTGTGACCGGCCGGATGGCACTTTCGGAAGCTGGGCCACGGAACACACACATGGTTGGTTGATTGGTTGATTCTCCGGCCGCCATCCACCACGAGAATCCCATTTCTCCAGCTTGGTAAACCTCGGAAAAACCTCTAACCGCGCCATCCTGTGCAGCGGAGCGTATCGGAATCGTTACAATCACACACACGGATCTCCTCCACTCAGCCAGCATGTCTCTCGGTTAGCTAGTGGCACCGCGGCAATAAATTTGGGCTTTTTATTAGGCTGTCCTGGTTTTTTTCTGCACCCAAAGTTGCATATTTTGTGGCTTCCCCGACATGAGTGCCCCATCAGCTGCTACCGGGACGACGGACTAAACTTTGGCGTTCGATCCGCTGGAGGTGACGACGGGGTTAGAAACATGTACCAGCACCCATGGCCATAGATAACAGAACATCGGATGCTGCAGCCACCGATGGATCTAACAACGAAGAAGACCCACCATCATCAGTTGTGGATACACCTATAGGTACGGTTGATTGCTGTTTGGCACGTTTGAGGTTCTGGTTTTTGCCCCTTGCAGTACCTCTAAACAGATGTCGAACTCGACCAAATTTGATAGGATGGAAGTTGCAGGTATGATGGGATCAAACGGATCGGCAATTTATTTTTTTACGGCTCCAGGCTTCGAAACTAACAGGATACCATCATCGATTGAATATTTCCACGAAAGAAGCTGTTTTGTTGCACTGCCAGAGGAGTGCAGTAACGGTGCATATTTCTCTGCAGGGAACGATGTTTGATTTGAATGCTCTCTGATATTCAGCATCCAGAATTTTCTGGAAAAAAAAACAGTTTATCGTTCGTGGCTCTAGTAACATATCAATGCATATAAATAACCAGTTTAGATTAAAAGTATGCACTACCTTTATCAATCAATACGTATCAGCTAGCGCTTTTTATTTGCTGATGGTATTCATTAACAAGTACCGCATTTGAGGACGTATACTGCTCAATTTTCATATTGATATTTTCAAAGACTTACATGCAGCCCATGAATCAAAGAGATCAAAAAATATAGTTAAACGATTTTTCAAAAGTAACAAATCGAGTTCTTAGGTTTTTTTTTATAAAACATATACTTATGTGACACTTGTCATATTTTTGTCATAATTTTATCGCATTTGTAAAAAAAAATAATGATTTGTAACATTTTTGTCTTGTTTAGCCACATTTTAGTTAATTACAATTTTGACAATTTTGACAATTTTGACAATTTTGACAATTTTGACAATTTTGACAATTTTGACAATTTTGACAATTTTGACAATTTTGACAATTTTGACAATTTTGACAATTTTTAAAATTTTGACAATTTTGACAATTTTGACAATTTTGACAATTTTGACAATTTTGACAATTTTGACAATTTTGACAATTTTGACAATTTTGACAATTTTGACAATTTTGACAATTTTGACAATTTTGACAATTTTGACAATTTTGACAATATTGACAATATTGTGTGAAAAACATGTGGAAAAATAGTCATTAGCAAGTCTTGAATCAGTTCTATAATTTTTTACAAAATAATCCAATTTCTTCCTTGACCTTCAACAATTTCCCTCTAGGGCTAAATATTCCAACAGGATGAAAATCCCAGAAAAATATATAAATTTGCCACCTTCAATCGTTTCCAATGGAATTGAATTTCGAGGGTATGCTGTTATTTTAGTACAAGCGGTATAAGTACAACAATGAAATTCTTAGAATCCTTCCTCGATCGGTTTCGGAAGAAGACTCAACCCTTCAATTAGGCCACTTGTAGTAGATGTAATAAGCATTCGACTCAATGATACGTGAAAGTCAATTGTCTTCTCAAATAGATGTCCAAACAAGTGTTTCCCGCTCTTGACCGTATGACCTCAATTAGTTATGCGTACAGAAATCCTAGCAAATGGGATGTACCTTATAAATACACAAAGTAGCAGGCAATCCACCCCTGGTAAAAGATAGGACAAACTGTTAACAACCGGTACCGAGAAACTCTCGCTCGACAAACCTTTTGAAAGGATGATGAATGTCGCCGAGGAGTACTACGGAACATTGTAATATTATGATTGATGATTGGATGGCGACCGGCTCGACGATTATTAGGTAGGAACGGCCAAGTTCCTACCCATTCCAATAACCCCCACCCCGGGGAAACTTTTCTTCCATCCCGGATTGTGGATTGTGCTTCTCCGGATGATGATTATTAACTACGGGTCAAGTTTTGTAAGTTCCTTCAACAAGGGAACAATCGATTGATTGATATTCTTTCCTGTTCTACAAATGACATCAATTGGAATTTTTATCGTTTCTTTTATCTCAAGGAAAGTCGGACTTTATTTTTTACTTCGATTGAATTATTCAAAATTAAAACATACCTATTCGATTTTATTTCAAAATATATTGAAATTTTATGGAACGCAAAACAACAAAAATCATTAGCTTCACAAGAAAACAAGCTACGGGAAAGGTGAGAGCATACCTACTTCAATCGATTGGATTGTGTTGATTTTTCCTGCGAAAACTATTGCTGCAAACTATCAGAGCTTGTGCCTCGTTACGAAAGACTTACAAAGTTCGAAACTTTTTTTTCTGCTTCGTGGATGGATTATCAACTTTCCGAGATAAGACTTATTATCAATCTTCTCTCTATTTTTCCGTTCCGATTTCCGTCTTACGTTCGAAGACGTAACGATGAAGGATATTGTTCAACGTTCAGCGTCCAGGTCAGTGAACCAGACAACTGTCGTAGGACGTTTCCGGTTTCCTTCAGCACACACCTCGCTGGTGTAATTAATTTTCAATTCGTTCCCATCTATCCACGTAAGGGTGGCTTGCAATTTTACTTCTCGATGAAAATTGAATAAATTATTGCGCTTTTATAAAACCACAAGGGAAGAACTCGTAAGCATACTTTTTTTTAGATTCAGATAATTCTTAGTAAAAAGTACATAACGTAGGCCACCCCGCTGCACACATCAAATGAATCTTTAAGGTCACCGAAGGAGTAACAACGGGAAAAAAAGAACATCCTGATCGGAAAATGTGGCACCTTCTCAACAACAAGTTATTTATTACTTTTCTACACCCTCAATTGGAAAGCAATTTTTCGGGACGAAACGCTCTCATCGGAAGGAAGGAATTGACGTATACACTTCGAAGTTGAATTAGGCGGTAGGTGGGGAGAAAAGCGTTGTGTTGTGATTGATTGATATTTAATAGCAAAACGTTCTTTCGGGGAAGAACATGGCTTCATTTTCCCATTATTTCCGGGCTGGCTGCGTTACACAAAGTTCGAGTGACATGCATAGGGGTACACAATAGTTACAGGTTATAGTGTTGCGGAATCGGCTCGAAAGCTGGTGCATTTTTTGTCCACCATACTAGAGCTGAGTTTTCGAATAGTTATGGTAGGTGCGTGGTCTAAACTAACATCCGGTGTTATTTTTTTGGCCCAACCCAGTTTTGCTATACCTGCTTAACTTGTTGGATTCATAGCAATCAGAAACCATATTGCATATTTACACTTATGCGCTAACCCAGCTGTAATTCTGTTCAAATTTCTATAAAGGAGGTATAATAATAATTTGAAAAAGACTTCTGGCTGTCCCAGCTCAACACAAAGTACTGATTAGTTGGCTGTCCCAGCTCAACTCAACTCAAAAACTGTTGGTTGTCTCAATAGACTGAGTCGATTTGGGGTCGTTTTTGAATTTCTCAAACCCTGGGGTCTAAAAATCTTCGTCTTGGTCCAAAACTCATCCATGATTTTTTGTGGAATTTTTAAGTAATGTTTACATGAGTAAATTTGAACTTTTAGGTTCGTATATTTTTTTACACTGCCATATTGTATATCATAATCATAATGATATACAATATGGCAGTGTAAAAAAATAAATTAGTGAGAGGCAAAAATATCAAAGAAATCTGGAGATTAGGATCTGCCTTGCGTTGGACAAATAAAACAACAGCAAATTACGTTGGATTTTGACAAAAATGCATCCCTCAAAATTCCTGTGATTTTTTCCACTTAACAAATTAATTTCATTTTAGGCCTTCAAAATTGCAACGCAACACTTATTTCTCTCAGTCATATTAACTTGCCATGTACATAACAAATGTTTTTCAATATTTTATTCGTTTTATCAGCAAATATTTCATTTTAATAGATAATGCTTGCCTGAAAATTTGTTCTTTATCTTTTTTAACCTATTTTTTTTATTTCAGAAAATTTAAATTTTTTTCGATGAAATGAATGTTTAACATTATCAAGTTTATTCAGCTTGCTGTTGAAGGAAAAATTTCCCATAATTTTGATCTACTATGTATGTCACGACAAACTATTATAATAAGTAACAAATGTTTTCTCGTGAACACTGTTCCAAGACAACATCAAATATTGACCTCAGCTATAACCTCGAATTTGGATTTGCTGGTGGCCTCACCAGTGATACTAGGTGCTTTACTGAAATCAGTATTTGCTTGCTTTGAACTAATTATAATTTTCAGGAGATCGCAGCAAGCCGTGCTCGAGAACGGACGTGTTTTTTTTCCAAAGTCACGTGTTTCTCGTTTGTGCTTTTAAGGTGTTTTGAAGACTCCTGTTTAGAAAGATACATATTACAAATGATTGAAATGCATCTAATTAATTGAAATAGATGCTTTTAATTTTTAAATTTGGAGTTCTGTTGTGCTTGGCGAATCGTGCGAGAAGAAAATCAATCGTTGGTTATAGAAAAAGGAATTATATTTATGGTCGTCGTGATTTTCATACTTGAAATCAAATAAGTTAAGTTTCGGTTGGAGGGATATTAATGATCTTTTAATTGTGCATCAATCGATGAGTGTATTTCCATTCAAATTTTATTTCTCGTAAAATGTTCATGTAGATTTCTCCGAGTAAAAGAACGGAAACGGAAACAGCAAAAATAACATCAACAACGTGCACATAACTTGAGTTGCAAAAGGTCTCTAATATTACATTATTTTGATGTGACTACGAAATTACATCTGAACGATGTAAAACAAATTACATCAAAAGTATGTATCGCAGTAAACAAATTCGAGTACGATTATAGTATTGAGTTTCTAATGTACCTGGATGTTTGAATATTTGCTTAACTTTCTCATAAACATTATTGTTTCCGTTTTTTACTTGAAGTCAAGACCCAGATTTAAGATATGGGTTTGCAAAAAAAACAAAAATTAGGAAATTGAACTGTTGGCAGATAATATATTTGAAAATATCATCAATCTGTTACATAATATTCTAATCCTATGTGATAATTGCCCTTTGGGGGTCATCCGGATAGGAAGTTCTCTCTCACTAATCCTTTATGAAAACAGGATCCTGTGCCAAAAATATCCAGCAGCACCGATTAAACTGAAACAATGGAAATCCTTTCGAAACATTGCACTTGACCACTTCTGACCTCATCATTTTCCATGAAACGATAGCTGTTCAAACTTTCTTTCATTGCTGATAATTATTTAGCGGAAATGGAGGCACCGTATCAGATAGATTTGAAGTTCGAGGTTCCGTATCCTTAGTAAGAAACAGCCAGTGTGTGATTTCCATCCGTAACAGTTCCTTCCTAAAAAAATAAATTTGAAATGAGCTCATTGAGGGTAATCAGATCAGAAAATATACTCAGCTTTTCATCCGGATGGATTCTTTCTAAATTTTTCATTCTCGCCGGTGTCCTTGAGCGAAATTTCCCTGCAGAGAAAAATAGAAAATAAAACCTAGGGTTTGCTAAGTATTTTTGTGAAGATCGATCATACTCACCAGAAAAACAAATCTTCCTGAGCCTTGAAAACCTCCATCAACTTTTTGATACGAATAGCAAATCAAATGTCAATTTGGTTAAACATTGACTACTAGATGGGATATTACATTGCTGGTTGTTATATTACACAAAAAGACTTGCTCGCATGGTGTACATAGAATAGATGTAATATTAAAACGATATTCCAAAAAAAAAAAATACATCGGTTGGCTTACATTTCAATAAATTACATCGGCCAGCGTTACATTTTTTTTGCTGTGAATATTCTCTCGTATTTGTTTTTTTTTAGTTCTTGGCAGAGCCTACTAATTACGTTCTAAGGTAAACGCGAGCAACCAATTGGAGGTTGATGTTAGGCGGTTGAAATTAAAGGAACAGTGATGTTGAGAATATGTGAATGCAACCAATTTGAAGGGGGGGAAGAATAGGGAGATAGCACCAGCGGAAACCTTTGAAGTTTTGTGAGATCGTTTCTTTTAAAAATAACTCATTTAAAAAAAGTGTTTAAATTTTAGCAAAAATCACATGAAGCGTTTGGCAGGGAACTCCACGCTTCATTCCTCCCTTGTTCCTGTATCTTTCGCGGTTTTCATCACATGGTTGGCCTGGCCGTAGTAGAATCTGCAATGCATGGTAATATGTAACAGATAATACGCTGAAAAGAAAAATGAAAGACGCAAGTCTTCCATTTCCCAGGATGCATAGATGTTTTGGCCATGTTGATGTAAGAAGAAGAAGAAGAAAATATGGACTCGCCTTGACGAGAGTCTCAGCCGGGAAATTCAGACCTTGGTGTGTGGTCTTTGATTTCGGTCCGAGTGGCGCATAAGCTACATGCTCACCGAGGGATCATCCAGTGCTGGCTACGATTCGGGAACCACTGTGGGTTTTATCTCCGGTTAATCCCACCACGGTTACAAGATCTTGAAAACATTTTTAAGTGGTGAAATTTTCAAAATGTGATACAAGTGCCAAAATTACTACTACTTTTTCCCAACACGAGTGAACTGCTTTCATATTGTTACTGAAAAGATCAAAGCAATGGTTTCGAAGTTTCAACATCTTGGAAAAACCACGTTTAGAAAGAAAAACCACACGTATCAGAAGAAAGATTCTTTCCTGTTGGGATTCCAAGTTGCCGAGTCTACCAGAAGGCTCCCAAATAAATCTCCATCAAACATCGGTCTTCCATTATGAAAAACCACAAAACATTTACTAAATGGGTTGTGAACCATTCCGAGGAGAGATTGACGCTCCCAAAACAATAAAACTTTTTCACTTTCCTCCACTGTTTTTTGGCTCCTTCTTGCCTCCTTCGAAAAACCCAAAGCTCAACATGTTCCGCTTTCCTTTTCGCACTCTCGCTTGAGTTATTCAAATAAGACAAATCACCACACCGCAAGCCGGGACTCGGTCTCGGATTCCTCGGGGCCTCCGGTGTGATTTACTGGTTTTTCCGTCAACCTTTCATCCATCCATCGGATCAAACTGTTTTTTTCTTACGGGCAAACAACAAATCCAACAATTATTAATCGTTTCTCAGCTGAAATACGACGAAATAATACCAAAATCCAAAGAACGGGGAAGTCATTTTGCCACCAGGCAGCGCAACGCGTTTCAACCTTGTCACTTTTGGGATTTGATGGAAGGGAGGAACGTTTTTGCGAAAATTGTCATTTTGGGGACAACCCCCGGGCCGGACGCTAGACTGATGACTGTTATAAGTTTGATTTTATAGTCCGTTCTCCTTTCCTTACTGACTTTTTCCCTTTTTTCTTCACGAAGGCGACTCAATTACAAAGTGATAATGAGTTTGCAGAAAAGGCACTCTGGTCGTTTTTCGTACCGGAATATTATCTGGAAAAATTAATGTTTCTAGCTTTGGTATACTTATGACCTATACTAGAGGGACGAAGTATCGTTTTTCAATCTGAGAGCTCATCCCCTCATCATCAATGGTTCTCTAGCTTTCGGCAGTAGTTAGTGCGTTGAGGCGAACCAAATTGCTACAAGATTGCGAACCCTGACTGGGACCCCCATTAGTGGAAGTCATTTAAAGTTCCGTTATGATGGCGCCTCGAGTGAGGTTATTTTTATGGACCTGATCCCCACGAGATTCACAACCAGTTCGTACTTACAGCATGAATATAATTTTCCGTCACCTAAGAACCAAGTTGTTTAATTATACTTCGGTAAATATGTGTGTTTGAAGACCAGGTAACTTTTCTAATTTTTTTTTTAAATTCGTACTTTTGTAAAACAGAGGAGTGCCCACTTCTCCGTGGGTGCTCGTTCTGCCCTTATTTCCCTTGCCTTTTTATGGTAAAATTTTAAATGTGTTGAGTAATTCTTTAATATGATAGCTAACAGACCGTCCGCAGGAATTCTGCTTGGATTTTAAGATTATTTCATAATGCTTTCAGCAAGCTTACTTAAAACTGTTTATCCACCGGCCTAAGAGAAAGCATCTCGCACATCATTCAGGCGCTCCAGGTTATTTAACTTAGTAGAGCAAATATGCTTCAGCAACAAAAAGTAGACAACAGCAACATTGCAAATAAGCAAGTCCTTCGATGCCACCAAAGAGCGCCTCCACCGCTTAAAATGGCGGAAAAAGGAATAAAAACTGTAAGCAAACTCATTCAACTTTTTTTTCTGTTGTCCTTCCACAATCTTCACGCAGATGAAGTAGAGAGTGTAAAAATTAAAATTATCCGCCCTCTGGGCAGTCAACTGGCAGACTCCGGCTGGCTAGCAGACTGACTGACTGACTGACTGACAACTGTCCCCCATCCAGTGTAGGTCTTTGGAAGTCAGTGGATAATTTTGTGTGCTTTTTTGTTCTTAGGTAAAGAACAAAGCGCAAGACAGCTTAAAAAGTTGACTGTCGACAAATAAAACAGTTTCAAATTATTAAATTACTATTTGGAATCGTGGGCGGGAGAAGGTTTTGGGAAAATGTTGAGACCAATCTTGATTGATACATTATGATTTAATTTCTACATACATAAGACTGAGTTGATTTGGGGTCATTTTTGAATTTCTCAAACCCAGGATTCTGAAAATCTTTCACTTGGTTTTGAATCAAAACTCCTCCATGATTTTACTGAATTTTTAAGTAACGTTTATTCAGTAAATTTAAACTTTTTGGTTGGTATGGTATGATTTTTCAATCAACATCATTTTTGTTTCTTCTGTGAGTTTTGTTCCAATTTATAAATTCTATTGAGGAAATTTTCCGCTGAACAACTTTGTCCAAAACCGTAACTTAGTATCTTATTAGGCAAAAAAGTTGAAACAATAAATTAAACAACAAAAACAATAAATTCAATTGACATCACTGCTGATGCTTCGCGAAGTATTGCATGAAAAGTAGCCATGCTATTGCTTGCTAGGCACCCAGCAGTGATGTCAGTTGAATTTATTGTTTAGAAACGCCAAAAGACATGTCCCCATCGGACACCTAATATTTTTTTCGTTCGATAAGATACGAAGTAACGATCTTGGGCAAAGTTGTTCAGGAAACAAAGTTGTTTTCTTCAGAGAATGTATAAATAGGCACAAAAACCATACGCTGGCTCGGTTTCACAGAGGAAACAAAAATGATGTTGATTTTTCAGTTCAAAATATTAAATTTTTCCATACAAAGTCAAAAGTTCAAATTTACTCATGTAAACTTCACTCAAAATTTCTGAAAAAAGTCATTGATGAGTTTCAAACCAAGACAAAGTTTTTCAGACCCCAAGATTTGAAAAATTCAAAAAGGACCCCAAATCGACTCAGTCTATTTACTGTAAATTGCAGTTATTGATCTGATTTATAATTCTAAATCACGACTTATGCTGTTATCATATCTTACCTTATGAAGTGGTAAAACCCGAGTCGCAGGAAGCATCAAAGATTTTTTTTTATTTGACTTTCACCTAGGGTGATTTGCCAATTGTTGCACAGCTATGCACATGATTTTGTCATTATGCCGTATTTTAGTTTTTTCAATCGAATTCACTCGATTTTTGTCCATTGCCCTCATACAGTATTTGTCAACACGATCCAAAAGTTCAAGGGTTCGAAAAAATGACATAAAAATTAAAAAAAATCATTTAAAACAGCTTGTCTGTGCCCAATAGTTGCACAGGAGAATTTTATGTCGTGCCTAATGTTGTCCGATTTTTTCCAATGGTTGCACCTTTTTAAAACCTTCTTAAGATTCAGCCACCATGTGGTCAAAGAGGTTGATATTTGTTACGGAAGCGTATTATGAGAACTTTTAGTTCAAATGCAATCGGATTTGGAGACGGCCCCCTTTGAGTGGGGTCTTCCATATAAACCGGCACAATGGGAAAATTCGGACCAAAAATATAAATTAAAAACACGAAGCCGCCGGTTTGAGAGTCTGGAATAGCATTAATCACACGTGAAATTTTCTCAGAAACTCAAATTTGTCACTAAATTTAACCGGAGTCATCTTAGTTGAGTGTTGTTTGACCTTATTTTTTTATTGGAATTCCATAGAATGAACTAATTAGTTTCAAAATCTAATTTAAAGCGTTTTCTTACAGGTGGTAAGATAAAAGGACGCGATCTATTTTGCCCCCCCTTTACTCCTATGAAGAAGATGTGATTTTATTAAACAATTACTTCAGGACTCACTTGTAAGTCGATCGATTTTTACAGATTAATAATCAATTAGAAGCTTAAAAATGGACTCAAGCTCGTCCAAAGTTTTTGATTTTTTTACTGATTTATGCTCAAATTGTACAATTTTGTATAACAATTTGTCTTTTCAAAAAGTGACCTAAAAGTGGTAAACCTTTTTAATGAAAATGACATTATTTGTAATGAATGTCACCTCTGTAGCATTTGATCAATCTTCTAGAAACATTCACATCACATTGAAATGTTTCCCAACAATTCTTCGGCTGAAAAACTGTTTTGATCAAATTATTTTTCAGTTATGACTTTTTATTTTTCCAGAAAATATGGGCCAAATAAAGCTTCACTCAGACGTCTCCGGTCTAACTCGACGGTAGATTTTAATTTCTGAGAAAATTGCACATAAGATAGGTAGTATTTTGGTCTTCCAACCTCCGACTTGATTTTTTTTTTGAGAT
Organism: Uranotaenia lowii; assembly: GCF_029784155.1. NCBI lineage: Eukaryota > Metazoa > Arthropoda > Insecta > Diptera > Culicidae > Uranotaenia > Uranotaenia lowii. The sequence continues at coordinate 214,113,664 of NC_073691.1, forward strand.
TTAGGGTCTAAGTTTACAATACAATACAATACAATACAATACAATACAATACAATACAATACAATACAATACAATACAATACAATACAATACAATACAATACAATACAATACAATACAATACAATACAATACAATACAATACAATACAATACAATACAATACAATACAATACAATACAATACAATACAATACAATACAATACAATACAATACAATACAATACAATACAATACAATACAATACAATACAATACAATACAATACAATACAATACAATACAATACAATACAATACAATACAATACAATACAATACAATACAATACAATACAATACAATACAATACAATACAACAAGTCACCCACTCAAAAAGTGTCCAACATAGATAGGCCACAACATCAAGAGGAAATATCGTTTCGGCTCTGAATTACGGCTATAGGTTGAAAAATTAACTCCAAATTGGTTTTTTGACCTTTAAATTTAGACGTATTTTGTGCCGCCCACTGTGGACGACGAACGTGTTAAGATTTGTCGTCTGGAAATTTTAGAAACAGTGATTTTTCAGAACAACCTTTTGATTCTTGGTATAAAATGTTGAGATAATGGTCGGGACAATGGATTTCAAAATAAATCTGATAAAAAAGGTAAAGCAGTTTAAGTGACTTTGACACTTTTCAGACATAGATAATTGCCCGACTTTCATACAAACATATGTTTTTCATCGAGGTTGATGCCATGATTATAAAATGTTTGAAATATTCACGTTGGAAACACATTTGCTATAATTTGCTGTGCTCCTTGATGTTGGCCCTTATGAGTTGGTCCTTCTGTGGGTGGAAATGCGTTTTTTCTGACAATCCAAAACAATGCAGTTTAAATTGAATCAATTGATAAATTGTTATTTTTTAATTACTTTACTGGAAACTACATGTTTCGGGTTATCATGTACCATCATCTCGGGTAATTGACCTTGGATATAGCGCTTTTACTCACTCTTGAAAATAAATATTGCAGACACAGAGAAAAAATTAGAAGCATCTCAAAATCCTTCGATGCTCTTCCAAAATTTTATGCAGAGTAATTGTAAAAGCACACATCCATGACTGACACAGCATCTGAAAAATTCCAATGTGTTGTCATAAATATGAACCATTGCGGAAATATCATTCAATAACTTACCGACAATTGAACTCTATAGCTTAGAAAACTTTGGTAAATTTCGCAAACTTCAAACCTGGAACATAATTTTTAATACGAGCACATAAACAAACTGTCAGGTTCCAAAGCACAAATTAATTGGATAAATCTTCTTATTTTACGACGATTTCTGACGTGATTCTTATGCGCATCTAACTTTTTATTTACACCCAAAAAAGTTTCCGACATTGTACTTCTTAAGTTGAAAAAGTAGGTTGAAAAAGAAAAAAAAAACTTATCTACACTCCCCGCAAATTGAGGGGGTGCAACTCACGTCTCTTCATGAATTAATAAAGGGCATTTCCGAATTTTCAGATTCTTAAGGAAAAACTCCCGGATCAGTAAATGAATGAGAAGGATAATGGAACGAACTCCCCATTTGTTGAAGTAGCAAGTGTATTCCCTCTTGTAGCGCATCATTCAAAGAAGTCACCTGCCGGAGTTGGACGGAATCAACAGAGAATCCGATCGCGCACAAACAATCAAACATGAAATTATTGATCACCAAGCATTATCCACTTATACAAGAAAAAAATCACAATTTTACAATAAGAAACTACTTAAACTTCAAAAATTTAATTTCCACCGCGACGGAGCGAAAAAAAACACGTGCGATACCAACAAACCATCGCCTACTTGTCTCATATGTTTTTCAACGAGTTTGATAATCTCAAAACTTAAATTTTAAAATTTGACAGCTGGCAAACGGTAGAAGGGCATAGCTCGTGAGTTGTCCGATATAAGAGTGTGCAGACGTTTTGTATGCCGAACAGTTAAAAGATACCTGGAGACTGGAAGTGCCAAAAACGGTATGGTGGGCGCCGATCTACTGTGGTGACACCTGCCATGGCGAAGATCGTCAAGAAGCGGCTTAAGAGAAATCCTCATCGTAGTGCCACTAAATTGGCAACATATGGGGTCGAAGTCTCCGTCGGATCCTGAAAGATAAACTTCAGACCAAGCCCTACAAGATCCAAAAGGTTCAAGACCTTACGGTGAAGCAGAAACAAGAACGGGTAAAAAAAGCAAAGGCGCTGCTGAAGAGGCCCCGGAAGAAAGGTTGAAGAATATCGTGTTTACCGACGAGAAACCCTTCACCGTACAGCAGTTCGTGAATAAGCAGAACGACAGAGTTTGGTTGCCAGACATATCACGAAGCCATGCCGACTCGATGACGGCCACCCGGTGACAGAAATCAGCATCGGTGATGGTTTGGGCCGGAATCACCCGTGATGGCCGGATGAAGGAGTGAAGATCAACTAAAATACATATCGGGAACAAATTCTAAAGAATGTCATCGAACCGTGGGCACGTCGACATTTTGGTTTCAGGGATTGGGTTTTCCAACAGGACTCGGCGACGGCTCACAAAGCGAAGAAAACCCAACTTTGGATTGCGCAACATTTTCCAGCGTTCATTTCGAGCTTCGAGCGGCCGGCGAGTTCGCCAGACCTGAACTCTATGGACTTCACTGTTTGGAGTATGTTTGAGGCCAAAGTCTGCTACCCGAAGGTGTGGAGGTCCTGAAGCGACATCTCGTGGCAGCCTGGGATGAAATACCACAAGAACACATGCGGGTCTCATACGATGCGTTCCTCGACCGACTGCGGCGAGTGCTTAAACTCAAGGGCGAACAAGTCGAACTTTATCAGTTAATTTTGAATAAGTAATTTGTTTTCAAGAGAAACTGAATGAATTTGAAATAAAAAATTGTTGTTTTGATCAATTTATATGTTTATTTCAATATAGCACTTTAATTGCCGGACCCTGTAAATTTGAAATTTCCGTACTAATCTTGCATCGGACGTATTTACAACAATGGGACAGGAGGAGATTGAGCGGACCAACTGTTGTACGATCCTATGTTTTCTCTCATTATAAATGTATCGTAATTTTTTTTTCAAAATTCTGGTTTTGAAATTGTCCAACAAACGTTTCGTTAAGAAAACCGATACAATAAACATGATCTAGTATTATTTATGGGAAAAATGGTAAAACAGCTAAAATATTTACAATTTAAGCCATTCAGTGCACTTTGGGTCAGGGGACAACGATTGGCAAATTACAGTATTCCTAACCTTTTACGGAATTTTCATTTGCTTGAGATCCCGAACGTTAGTTATCATATTAAAATTAACTCTTATTGCATTTTGTGACTTCCCAACCTTCCTTACATTGTCAGGTAGTTATGCGTGCATATGTAAAGAATGTATGGATTCGTTCAGGCGACAGTTTTGTTCCTTTTTGTGAAGCCGCTCTGTTCCCCTGAACGCGCGTGAAAGTTCCCAAGTAATAACATTATAAAGTGGTGAAACTTCTCGAATGAATAAAGCATAAACGAAGATTGTATTCAAGCCCAGAAAGTTATCACATTTCAATTCCATCATATCCCAGGTTCACATTTCTACTTTTCCACTGCAAACACAAAGGAACAACTCCGACGACGACGACGACCATGATGTGACGATGATGGCTAAAAAGTTGCAATTTTTTCAACTAGATTTTCCTTTTTTCTCTTTCTCTTTTCACCACGCACTCCACTTGTTTTCTCTCGTTTGGTCCCTCTTCAGGAAGCTGAAAAAGAAGCAGGAAAAGTTCTGCAAACAACTCTACAAAAGATTAAATCTATTAAATTTCCCCGAATGTCAGAACTTGCTCGGCATCCCGGCGTATCATCGGCTGTACGAGAAGGCATCTTCGTCAGGAGGACCAGGCGTTCTAGGACCGGGATCAGGACCAGGCGGAAGTTCCATCGGAGGCGGAAGTGGAGGGACGGACTTTGATAATCTGTACGCCGAGTATGGTAGTTGGTTCGCGAGCAATAACTACACCTTCCTGGAGTGGAACAACAACAATGGCAGCCCGGGAACGGCCAACGGATCATCGCTGCTGGATGGATTGAACGGCACGGGGGGCTTGTTCCTGGACGGAGCCAGCGGATTGGGCCCAGTGCTTCCGCCGTTCGAGCTGTGGCAAACCATCCTGATAGCGATATGTTTGGCAATTTGCATAATACTCACCGTTGGCGGAAACATTCTGGTGCTGTTGGCATTCATCGTAGACCGGAGCATCCGGCAGCCGAGTAACTACTTCATTGCATCGCTCGCTGCCACCGATATGCTAATAGGTAAGTGAGCGCACCGCTCCCATCCACTCATTCTTTTTTGTGTTCTGACTGAGTGGCGTGGCCCCCGGGAAGTATTTTTTGTGGGAACCGGATAGGTTTTGAGGAAAAAATTGATTCTTCTACCACCGAAAATATTCCAAAATTGTTTCCATCTGCTAGTCGATATCTTTTGGTGAAATTTGCACCAAGCATGAGAGAGAAAAAGATCAGTCACAAAGTTTCCGCCATGTTTTGAGAAAAAAAAATGACAAAAATGACAAAAATGACAAAAATGACAAAAATGACAAAAATGACAAAAATGACAAAAATGACAAAAATGACAAAAATGACAAAAATGACAAAAATGACAAAAATTACAAAAATGACAAAAATGACAAAAATGACAAAAATAGCAAATATGACAAAAATGACAAAAATGACAAAAATGACAAAAATGACAAAAATGACAAAAATGACAAAAATGACAAAAATGACAAAAATGACAAAAATGACAAAAATGACAAAAATGACAAAAATGACAAAAATGACAAAAATGACAAAAATGACAAAAATGACAAAAATGACAAAAATGACAAACATGACAAAAATGACAAACATGACAAAAATGACAAAAATGACAAAAATGACAAAAATGACAAAAATGACAAAAATGACAAAAATGACAAAAATGGAAAAAATGACAAAAATGACAAAAATGACAAAAATGACAAAAATGACAAAAATGACAAACATGACAAAAATGACAAAAATGACAAAAATGACAAAAATGACAAAAATGACAAAAATGACAAAAATGACAAAAATGACAAAAATGACAAAAATGACAAAAATGACAAAAATGACAAAAATGACAAAAATGACAAAAATGACAAAAATGACAAAAATGACAAAAATGACAAAAATGAAAAAAATGACAAAAATGACAAAAATGACAAAAATGACAAAAATGACAAAAATGACAAAAATGACAAAAATGACAAAAATGACAAAAATGACAAAAATGACAAAAATGACAAAAATGACAAAAATGACAAAAATGACAAAAATGACAAAAATGACAAAAATGACAAAAATGACAAAAATGACAAAAATGACAAAAATGACAAAAATGACAAAAATGACAAAAATGACAAAAATGACAAAAATGACAAAAATGACAAAAATGACAAAAATGACAAAAATGACAAAAATGACAAAAATGACAAAAATGACAAAAATGACAAAAATGACAAAAATGACAAAAATGACAAAAATGACAAAAATGACAAAAATGACAAAAATGACAAAAATGACAAAAATGACAAAAATGACAAAAATGACAAAAATGACAAAAATGACAAAAAAGACAAAAAAGACTAAAAAGACAAAAAAGACAAAAATGACAAAAATGACGAAAATGACAAAAATGACAAAAATGACAAAAATGACAAAAATGACAAAAATGACAAAAATGACAAAAATGACAAAAATGACAAAAATGACAAAAATGACAAAAATGACAAAAATGACAAAAATGACAAAAATGACAAAAATGACAAAAATGACAAAAATGACAAAAATGACAAAAATGACAAAAATGACAAAAATGACAAAAATGACAAAAATGACAAAAATGACAAAAATGTCAAAAATGACAAAAATGACAAAAATGACAAAAATGGCAAAAATGACAATAATGACAAAAATGACAAAAATGACAAAAATGACAAAAATGACAAAAATGACAAAAATGACAAAAATGACAAAAATGACAAAAATGACAAAAATGACAAAAATGACAAAAATGACAAAAATGACAAAAATGACTGTTGAGGCCAATCCTCCGAAAGTTCACTGGTCCGGTTAAACTACGGAAGTTTCCCTTGCGTTCGATATTCGGACGGTTAAAAATACACGGCTCTTGAACGATTCGGTGATAAAGTCACGGGGAACAATTTATTCTTAACTCTAACACTCAACGATAAGACAATAGACCGCAGTGGACTGTATAATTATCAAAAAACAATACGACCGACTGACCCGGGTGACTAATTGGTTCTAACCCTTTCGCTATTACATGGCTATCGGCAGCTCGCAGTTGTCGATCCAAACCGATTAGCTCTCGGTCAATTTTCTTCCTATATGGTACACACGCACTGCTTGCCGTGATCAAGCAGATGCGTGTGGCAGATATAAAGCAATAATGTTGCTGGTGGCCGACGTGATTCCTTAATCAATTGCGTTGTGCGCGCACTGTCGTTTTGGCGCGAACATACCGCCCGCCTTGAGTTCACTCAAAACTCAAACAACGGTAACGGTGTCCAGGATTATCTACTCAATCCACATCTACGTTTTTCCGCCTTGGGGAGACGAAACCGATTCGTCTTGGTGAACCATGGCTGCTATGCTGTAAGTTGATTTTGGTGACATATGTTTTCTTGTGATGAGGCCCCCAAGACTTTGACGAAACAGCTTCGTCAAAACCGTAGTGTGCCCCTCACGGGGGCTGAAGTGACTTAGGTTTCGAGTAGTCGAACAGCGACACGATGATACAAGTTCGTTCGTACAAATCATAAGGAATCTAGCAACAGATGATTCACGTGGTGACCAGAATCCGTGGAACCCTGTGTATAAGAATAATACGGCAATTTCTCCATGCTACTTGTGGTTAGGGAAAACGTAACTTTAATGTTGCCCCCTGGCATTAACGGCTAACAGCCGCTGCTAGCCAATTGCGCCCCTACTGGGGGCATACTTATCTTGTGAAGAAATTCCTCTGGCCTGGCTTGATTGGAATGGGTTGCTAAACGATTGAGGTGGTGCAAATCCTACATAACAATCCTGGACGTATTTGGTATATGGTGCGATGCATGAACCCTGGCGGAGAAAAACTACTGTAGGTTCCGCGATCAAACAAAAAGAGAAGTACATAACTTAGCAAGTGGCCCCCTGGCAGAAACGGCCAAAGCGCCGCTATAGCCAACAGTGCCCCTCATGGGGGCGAAAAATACTTTGTTTACTAGGTACACGAACAAACGATTGAGCATAACGTCGGCCTTCACATTTCGACAATCCTGGACTTCAGATGAATGGTGCTTTGTACGACCCTGGCGGAAGAAAAACACTGTATGTTCCGCAAACAAACAAGATGGGTTGAACGTAACTTAGCAGTTGGCCCCCTGGCAAAACGGTCAAGTGTGCCGCCAGTGCCAACAGTGCCCCTCATGGGGGCGAAAAATACTTTGTTTATACAGCTGTCCAGGACGACATAAGGTGTTTTAATAGTGTTTCGAAGATTTTAAACTGCATATCTCGGGTACTGCGAAGAGGAGTAGGTAGGTGTTTCGTTGGTCATTTCAAAGGTGTTGTATAATCCTTGGCCTTCGCACGCAACCATATCCTACAATCCATCGGGGAACCAACGGTCTGTCACGGTGTCTCTGAGAGAAAACTTTGTTTTTCGAAAATTAGCATCGCTAATTTTTGCACCATTCGAAAGATGGGACTTTCCCCTTTCATTTGAGCCCAAATATCAAATGATCCACCGGGGGGTCTAGAACATTTTATTTTTTTGAAGATTTTTTAACCATTTTAACGGTTTTTTCAAAGACAAAATCATACTAATCACTGTGAAAACGCTCGTCTTACCTTTAGCGCAAATCCAATATCATATTATGTCAATAACATGATTTAATAGGAAATTTCCCTGGCTATAATTTTGTAGAAGATATCAAAGTGATACAAATTTATAGAAAAGAGTTGGAATGCAACAAACAGAGTGATTATTATTTCATTTGAAAAATCTAATAAAGTTTCTCACCACTGATTGAACTGAAAAAGTAACAGAAAAAGTATCCAACGAGCTTAGTTATTGATTGTAGAGTGTATAAACGTTCAAAACGGTTCATTTACATCAAAAAATCAATCTTTTACATAAAATTGATCAGGATTATCTGAAGTTATGAGCATTTGTAGGGTTTTATTCTGGAGAAAATGTTTCCCGCCTTTCTTGAAAATTTATGAACAAACATTTGGGACTAGGAAACAAATAAGATTTACTTTTACATTCAAGCCCAAATTTTAAAAGATGCATCTGGATTTCAAAATCAAACATCTTTGTAGAAAATCTTTCATCCTTTTTCATGATTTCTGAAGGTATTCCTACTTTTCACTTTTGATTGATTGTAAAACCTTAGGCACGGGTATCTTAAGCATGATAAAGTGTCATATATAAAATAAAATAAAAACTTCAACCTATTGTTCATGTTTCATTGCATGTGTTTTTGGAGGCACTCGTGTATGTAAAAATGTGGTCGAATTTAAGTTTTCAAGCAAAAATTCCTGATTGTTCATTTTTGTCAAAAGTACTCGACAGAACCTTCTGGTTTTTATTGATGATTTTTCGATAAAAAGGAAAAAGAAGATTACAAAATGAACTCAACATCAACTTTGTTTTCAACAATTTTAAGAGGTTGATTTGATGTAATACTATTATCTGAAAATATTCTCTCAATTCACATTCAGTTGTCAGATCTGAAGTCCTCAGATTTTTTTGCCAATTTTCCACTTCGATTCTACTTCTTAGATAAAATAAAAAAATATGTGTATTTATCTGATATTAAATGCAACACTGCAAGTCTTGGTCTGTATTCCGATTAATCACCCTACAAACATCGTGTCATGAACAGTATTTAAAGCAGTGGCTTGAAATGCTCAAAATAATTTTTCTACATATATTTTCTCAGATAAGGCACATATTTAAAATGAAACATTGCTCAATGTATGAAATGAGTAACAAAATGTTCAATTCAAGCAGGTGCCATCTTTTTTTTTTACGGCCGGAACAAATTTTAAAGCAATCTTTTGTCATTTGGAGTTGAAACATCAGTGGAGAAAGGGGGAGGTGGTTGGGGGATTTAAAATAAAAATTAATTCAAATTCAATACATTGGAAAAAATTGAACCAAAGCTGGCTTGCAACAAACTTGTATACAATGTTTGTACATTGCACAAAATCCAACAACCGAGAGAATTAAGATCAAACATTTGAAAAAAAAATCCTAAACAACAGGTGATATTACTCCAATCTTCTAAAGTTTGGCTTTTGCTCTTTCAACAGTTTGAATTTTCGAAGAATGTATAAAATTTGTGTTTAAATACCTTAAACTTTGTTTTTTCCGACTTCGGGATTTTTAAAAAATCGGAGTGACAAAAAAAAAGATTTGATATTTGTTCCGCAATAATAAAACCCCAAAAATGCTCATAAGTTCAGCTAATCCTGATCAATTTTATGTTAAAGATTGAATTTGTAATGTAAATAAACCGTTTTGAACATTCATACACTCTACAATCAATAACTTAGCTCGTTGGATACTTTTTCTGGTCTTAGTTCAATCAGTGGTGAGAAGCTTTATTAGATTTTTCAAATAAAATAATAATCACTCTGTTTGTTGCATTCCAACTCTTTTCTATAAATTTGTATCACTTTGAAATCTTCTACAAAATTGTAGCCAGGGAAATTTCCTATTAAATCATGTTATTGACATATGATGTTGGATTTACGCTAAAGGTAAGACGAGCGTTATCACAGTGATTAGTAAAATTTTGTCTTTGAAAAAACCGTTAAAATGGTTAAAATATCTACAAAAAAATAAAATGTTCTAGACCCCCCGGTGGATCATTTTAAATTTGAGCTCAAATGAAAGAGGGAAGTCCCATCTTTCGAATGGTGCACAAATTAGCGATGCTAATTTTCGATAAATAAAATCGTTCCATCAGAGACACCGTGTCTGTAGATTCGCTGCAGTCTGTCTCTGAATTTTAGCCAATACAATTTGTATGCATGTTTACATGATCCGTCACAAGAATACTTTATATTCCAAAGCTCTAGGAGGAGCATATTTACAAAGACGATTACAGAGCTTGCGAGAACTTCAACATCGAACAAACAGACAGCAGTCAGACAGAAAAATATAAGCGCAAATCTCCAACATGGTGGTATTAATCAAGGTAAATCATTAGCTATTTTTCCAGTAGGTGTCATAGCACTACAAGATACAATTGGTGTTTCCGGTAGCTCTCCTGCGACGATCCATCCAAGATGAGTGTTTTGTAGCATTAGGCCGGCATCATCAATCTTCATCTGGTTCGGTAACAACACATCGTAAAACAAAGACACTCCTATCACAATATCAACAGGGCTCGATTGGTTGAAATCAGGATCTGCAAGACTGATAGACGGCGGCAGTTTCCAGGTACTGACATTGACGCTACTTTGGGGCAAATCCAACGTGATTTGCGGTAGCACATAGAATTTTCTCTCAGCGGTAGTAAACGGGGATGTACAAGACAAAACACGAGCCAGGACCGACTCTTTCGAAACATTCGTACAACCTCCAACACCTCTCACGGGAAGACTTTCTTGAAAACGTACGAAGTTCAGCTTTTTCGATAAATCCTCGGTCATTAAACAGATTTGGGACCCATTGTCCAATAATGCACGAGCTGAGACAGTGTTTCCGTTGCTATCGGCCAGCTTGACAACGGCTGTCGATAGAATAGCAGTATGGGTGTTCTGTTGTGTACTAAGTAGTGTAGTAGTGTGGTGACTAACAGTGGGCGTGTTTGTGGGAGGTGGCTGATGTGTAGATTGGGAGTTAATTGGTTCAAGTTGGTAGTTATCCGTCCGGGACTGATCGTGTTGCGTATAAGGTTCACTTCTTGTTTGACTATTCGCGCGTTGAGGTCTTCGAGTGGTTTGAGAGAAGCTTGGGATATTTGACCGGCTATTTTGATACGGAGTATATGGATGCAGATGGTAGTGATGGTGTTGTCCACACTTCGAACAGGAACTACGCGAACAATCTGCCACAAAATGATCGGATTCTAAGCAATTGAAACAGAGTCCCAACCTTCGGACTAAAACTCTACGGTCGATCACTCTCATCTTATTGAAACTCGAGCAGTGTTCTGCCATGTGTGGTCCTTTTCTGCAGATAGGGCAAAGGCTCGGCACAGACATCATGCTGTGGCTGATGGGTACCCTCGAATTCCACTGATTTTCAAATATATTCCGACTGGCCGTTGACTGGAGAATCGAACACAGGTTTTCTAGGAACTCTGCCATAGCTTCGAAGGAAGGCACGTCTTTAGAAGCGTGATGAGTTTCCCAGAGACGGTACGTTTCTGTGTCCAACTTCTGTGATAACATGAACGCCAGCAGCGTGCTCCAATCGCTCGTTCTCTGGCCCAATTTCTCTAACTGCTGAAGGTTAGTTTTGAAAGTCGTTAACAGTGCATTCAATCCTTCAAAACTTTCAATTTGCATAGCAGGTGCTGCAAGCAGCGCCTTCATGTGCTCCTGGGCTATCAACTTGTGGTTTTCGTACTTCGATTCCAAGACGCTCCAGGCAAGGTTGTAATTGATCGCTGATACCTGAATTTGGTTGATCTGGAGAAGCGCATCATCTCTCAACGACGAACGGAGGTAATTGAACTTGTCCATTTGATTCAGTAGCGCATTATCATGTATCAGGGATCTGAAATTATCACGGAAATTTATCCAATCTGAAAGATTTCCTGAGAAAGTTGGCAGCGTCAATTCAGGGTACTTTGTGTGAGATGGCAAAACAGAGTCTGAAACGGCGATTCTATGTGAGGGCTGAGCAGGGATGAACTCCATCTTTAACATCAGCTGTTGTTTTAAGGAAAAGTACCTATTCACGAACTCCTTGAACACCTTCGCATTTTCCTTTCTTCTGGTTTCCTTCTTGATCGCACGTGCCTCGTCATCGGCATCTTCATTTTCCAAATCAATATCTTCACAGAGCGTGTCAATTTGAACCCGTAATTCACAAAACGTGTTGTAAGCCTCGTCCAGTTTGGCTAATCGTGGTGGGAGTGAACCTTGATCCTGAACAGCTTCGTACTCTTCCAGAAAATCGTCCAAACTTTCTCGCAGGTTCCATAGAATTCGTTCTCTCTTTATAAGACGTCGGAGATCGTCCGCCATTTTGTATCACAAACACTTGTTAGTAACACTGATTTCAAAATAACTCCCGAGACCTCAAACGTCAACAATTTTGATTTGACAGAAGGAAACAATTTTCTGATCACTTGATCAGTTTAAGTCAAACATAAACTTGCTACTTTTTGGCTTACCGGATAATGAATTCTAAACACTCCACAATCTAACAAATCATACAAAATTTTGGTACTATTTTGCCAATCAATCAATGCTATGCAACATGCTGCAAAACGATCAACAAAGCATTCGGAATCCTCGCGTTCAAGCCACCTCAACCACTCAAAATTATGATTCGCACACACACAAACTATCTACTAGTACTTATCTTATCGCAGCCTCAAATCCTTGGTTGATGTCGAACCCTTCATTTAATCAGCACGAACGACGTATATTCCAGCACCAGGGGATCCATTCCGTTGCAGTGATGCTGATCAATATTTCACTTCTTCGGGAACTTGGCCGCGCAATTCCCAGACAGCACAATTCAAAAAACTTGCACAATACAATTATCCGAACAATTTTCAATAAAAAGTTACACTTTTTCGGGCACAAGTATTATATTTTGGAAAACAGCTTCTCAACAACAACTTTCATGTGCCGAATAAACTCCCAAATACATCACTTTTTACCCGGGGCGACTTTAATTTGTTTCACTCGCTCAGGGGGATAGTAGAGTTACTCAGGTGAACCACAAACTTTTTGGCTTTAATTTGCCTCTGATTGATCACTTAAAACCCGCCAAGGCTCCCAAGATACACAAAATCACTGGAAACCGGTTAACCCAAGCCCGCGGAATCCAAATTGGATCAACCCAAGCCACCCGGTAACGAAGAAACCCGTGTTAAATATGGCAAACCCAGACTAAGCCGGCCAACACACAAAGGGTTCACAAATAGAACGCGCATAAACTCCACGGGGTTATCCGGTCGCTAAGGACCAAATGTTGAGGCCAATCCTCCGAAAGTTCACTGGTCCGGTTAAACTACGGAAGTTTCCCTTGCGTTCGATATTCGGACGGTTAAAAATACACGGCTCTTGAACGATTCGGTGATAAAGTCACGGGGAACAATTTATTCTTAACTCTAACACTCAACGATAAGACAATAGACCGCAGTGGACTGTATAATTATCAAAAAACAATACGACCGACTGACCCGGGTGACTAATTGGTTCTAACCCTTTCGCTATTACATGGCTATCGGCAGCTCGCAGTTGTCGATCCAAACCGATTAGCTCTCGGTCAATTTTCTTCCTATATGGTACACACGCACTGCTTGCCGTGATCAAGCAGATGCGTGTGGCAGATATAAAGCAATAATGTTGCTGGTGGCCGACGTGATTCCTTAATCAATTGCGTTGTGCGCGCACTGTCGTTTTGGCGCGAACAATGACAAAAATGACAAAAATGACAAAAATGACAAAAATGACAAAAATGACAAAAATGACAAAAATGACAAAAATGACAAAAATGACAAAAATGACAAAAATGACAAAAATGACAAAAATGACAAAAATGACAAAAATGACAAAAATGACAAAAATGTCAAAAATGACAAAAATGACAAAAATGACAAAAATGGCAAAAATGACAAAAATGACAAAAATGACAAAAATGACAAAAATGACAAAAATGACAAAAATGACAAAAATGACAAAAATGACAAAAATGACAAAAATGACAAAAATGACAAAAATGACAAAAATGACAAAAATGACAAAAATGACAAAAATGACAAAAATGACAAAAATGACAAAAATGACAAAAATGACAAAAATGACAAAAAATACAAAAAAGACTAAAAAGACAAAAAAGACAAAAATGACAAAAATGACAAAAATGACGAAAATGACAAAAATGACAAAAATGACAAAAATGACAAAAATGACAAAAATGACAAAAATGACAAAAATGACAAAAATGACAAAAATGACAAAAATGACAAAAATGACAAAAATGACAAAAATGACAAAAATGACAAAAATGACAAAAATGACAAAAATGACAAAAATGACAAAAATGACAAAAATGACAAAAATGACAAAAATGACAAAAATGACAAAAATGACAAAAATGACAAAAATGACAAAAATGACAAAAATGACAAAAATGACAAAAATGACAAAAATGACAATAATGACAAAAATGACAAAAATGACAAAAATGACAAAAATGACAAAAATGACAAAAATGACAAAAATGACAAAAATGACAAAAATGACAAAAATGACAAAAATGACAAAAATAACAAAAATGACAAAAATGACAAAAATGACAAAAATGACAAAAATGACAAAAATGACAAAAATGACAAAAATGACAAAAATGACAAAAATGACAAAAATGACAAAAATGACAAAAATGACAAAAATGACAAAAATGACAAAAATGACAAAAATGACAAAAATGACAAAAATGACAAAAATGACAAAAATGACAAAAATGACAAAAATGACAAAAATGACAAAAATGACAAAAATGACAAAAATGACAAAAATGACAAAAATGACAAAAATGACAAAAATGACAAAAATGACAAAAATGACAAAAATGACAAAAATGACAAAAATGACAAAAATGACAAAAATGACAAAAATGACAAAAATGACAAAAATGACAAAAATGACAAAAATGACAAAAATGACAAAAATGACAAAAATGACAAAAATGACAAAAATGACAAAAATGACAAAAATGACAAAAATGACAAAAATGACAAAAATGACAAAAATGACAAAAATGACAAAAATGACAAAAATGACAAAAATGACAAAAATGACAAAAATGACAAAAATGACAAAAATGACAAAAATGACAAAAATGACAAAAATGACAAAAATGACAAAAATGACAAAAATGACAAAAATGACAAAAAATGACAAAAATGACAAAAATGACAAAAATGACAAAAATGACAAAAATGACAAAAATGACAAAAATGACAAAAATGACAAAAATGACAAAAATGACAAAAATGACAAAAATGACAAAAATGACAAAAATGACAAAAATGACAAAAATGACAAAAATGACAAAAATGACAAAAATGACAAAAATGACAAAAATGACAAAAATGACAAAAATGACAAAAATGACAAAAATGACAAAAATGACAAAAATGACAAAAATGACAAAAATGACAAAAATGACAAAAATGACAAAAATGACAAAAATGACAAAAATGACAAAAATGACAAAAATGACAAAAATGACAAAAATGACAAAAATGACAAAAAAGACAAAAAAGACAAAAAAGACAAAAAAGACAAAAAAGGCAAAAATGACAAAAATGACAAATATAACAAAAATGACAAAAACAACCTTCATCCGATTCTGTAGAAAAAATTCATACTAGATAGGTTCCAGTTGCTCTAAAATTCTCTAGTCCGAAAAAAAATCACATAAGCAAGGTTTCATTTGGTTCAAAATATTCAAGTCTGAACATGCGTCGAGGCTTAAATCAGCCATTTTCCGTTGCGTGTGGTAGCTCAACAGGATTCCTCGGAAAAATTCCACATAAAATAGGTCTGTTCTAGTTCAAAATTTTGCAGTCCAAACCATTGTTTTTCTGGATTGTTTACAAAATAAAGCGGAATTAGGGGTTAAAAAGTGACTATATTTCCATTCGTGAGCTCGTGCAGCATCTGAAACTATTTCCAATCGATTTTCTGGACGTGCTTTCTTGTTTAGTTTTCTAAAGCAAAAAGAATTCCACACAAGTTTATTGAACTACTTTTTCATAGATTATGGTCTTTATAGGGATTACGTCTTATTTCAGAACATCAAATATACATTCACAACCGCATCAACTCCATTTGAACTAAATTTATTTCAAGAACCAGATAATAATCATATTTTTCCTTGATTCATTTCTCCTTCCTTTTTCACAAACTAGGAACCGTTTCGATGCCGTTCTACACCGTGTACGTGCTGATGGGCTACTGGGACTTGGGGCCGCTACTGTGCGATCTGTGGCTATCGGTGGACTACACCGTCTGCCTAGTATCCCAATACACCGTACTGCTGATCACGATCGATCGGTTCTGTTCGGTGAAGATAGCCGCCAAGTACCGGAGCTGGCGAACCAAAAACAAGGTCATATGGATGGTAACGATCACCTGGATTGTGCCGGCGTTGCTGTTTTTCATATCAATTTTTGGATGGGAGCATTTCGTGGGGTATCGAGACCTGCAGCCCGGTGAGTGTACGGTTCAGTTCTTGAAAGATCCCGTATTTAATACGGCGCTGATCATTGGGTACTACTGGACAACGCTGGTGGTATTGTTCGTTTTGTATGGAGGCATCTACAAGACGGCATATGATATGCAGAAAAAGAGCGAAGCTAAGCAGAGGAAGATGCAGTCGATGGTGGCGTTGGGGAACGCAATGCAGGGAATGGCTGGACGAGTGGGTGGAATAGGTATTTCGAAGACGCAGAGCACCCTGCTGAGTCAAGATAAACCACTGCCAATTCCGGTTAGCGCGGCACCAAACGTTTTACTTCCGCCAACCATGTCTTTGGTGCCGAATGTCATGCAGAAAGATGAAGCATCTTCTAGCAGAAAAAGTTCGGTAGCCAAGGAAAAAGCGGATTCGAGTAAAAGAAATAAGGAGGAGAAGGAAGGCGATAAGAGCGAGCGATCTAGTAGTCCTGCGTTTGATTCGGACGACGAGAGTTCGGCAAATACGAAACAGCAACAGGAAGAAGCTAAAGCGATCAAAAAACGAACATCGATAGCTGGATTACTGGTAGGCGCATCGGCTACCGTACTTTCTAATAGATATAATAACGGAGTGGTAAAACCAACAGCAGTTCCTATGAGTGATTCTAGTGTAACGAAGAAATCCCCTAGCAATCCAATCAAGTTAGATGGTTTGCCAAAGATCAGCGAAATGAGTATTATGGATACGGAGAATGTTGACGGTAAGCCACCTTTGAAGCCTACACCGGCTCAAACGCCAATATCACCAGTAGATATCGAACCGATCGTGGTGGCTCGTGCGGAACGAGCACCGGAGATTTCACACACAATCCTAACACCACCCTACGGATTTCAGGGGAGTCCACTTGCTTCCGAAAGTCCACCGTCCAAATCCGAAAGGCCTCATAGTATAATAAGCCAGGGCGATTCAACCGTAACGTACGATGCTGTAGTCGGAATGGACGGAGCAGATCTTCGATTTATGGACGAAAGTTCGATGATCGTCGCCTCGCCACAGTACGAAAGTCCTCCTTCGGCATTTGCCATAGTTCAACCACGATCACCGGCAGCTTCGGCCGCTCAAAGTGTAGTTAACCCTTCGCTACTACAAAAAGCTCTAATACGGGCAACCGCTCAATCGCAGCAACCTCCGCCAACGGTTCTACTTCGGTCGGTTGACATCGGAAGGCCATTGTCTCCGACTCCGACAACCACCAGCAGCTCCAATACAATCAACAAATTCAGTACAACTGTAACGGTAGCTTCAGAAGCCCCCGATAAACCAGTTACCGTTTTAAACAATAGTTTTTGCACAACCAACAATTCAAACCTAGACCAGGCCTTACATCAGCACTCACAGGTCGAATGCACGCAAAATAATTCACCGACGACAATAGTCACTACTAGTGAACTTTCTGCTCCAAATACGACTGTAGCGGCTCCTACTGTAGTATCAACAGTAGTAACAGCGGAACCTACTACAACAACCAGTAGCAGCACGTTGGCTGTGGCCACTTCAATCGGACCCACAACAGCCTCCAATACCTTAAACAACAATAATAATAATAACGCATCTAGCGGTCCCAACATCACTATCAACCCATGTATGGAACGACAATCCTCGAGCAGGCGAGACTTCATCCGATCGATCGGCAACAGACTGAAGGGCAACAAGAAGTCAGGAGGCCCGATGGGCATTGGCCGGCAGAAGTCCAAGTCGGAGAACCGAGCCCGCAAAGCCTTCCGAACGATATCATTCATCCTGGGGGCGTTCGTTGCCTGCTGGACCCCGTACCACGTGCTGGCCTTGGTCGTGGGCTTCTGCTCCGAGCCACCCTGCGTTAACGAACACCTGTTCATGTTCTCGTACTTCCTCTGCTACGCCAACAGTCCGATGAATCCGTTCTGCTACGCCCTGGCCAATCAGCAGTTCAAGAAAACCTTCACCCGGATACTGCGCGGTGATCTGCACATGACCTAATCAATCTCCAAATATCAATTTTTACTTGCAAAATGGCTAATAGACAATAATAATGTTAAAGAACAAATTATGCTAAGCGTGTATACTTGGAAAGCCACCAGCTGCAGGAAGCATAAGTATATATTTATCAACCAATAAGAAGCATAATCGTAAGAAAAAGTTTAGGCAGAAGCTAGTGACCATAGGAATAAGTGTAAATAGACTTTTTTTTAGAAAATTGGTAGAAAGATGAAAAAATTAAAATGTAGGTACAAGAAGAAAACTGAAAATGTACGCAAATAAATTGTAAATCAAGCATCAGGCGCCTCCATTTTTTATAAAAATGAAACAAATAAGTTTATTTTTAACAAAGTGAAGAAAAAAACTTGGCGTGCGCGTGCTCTATCTTTCTAATTATGCAAAAGAAAAAACACGTACACATACACACACACAAATACAAAGGGCACCCACTTGCTTCGATGAAAGAATCATCATCGCCGTTTCAGAAATTCAAAAACAAAGAAACGCGCTGAACAAAAACAAAAACAAAAATATTCCTAGTCAATATTGAAGAGAATGTAAACAAACGCATCGTTCACTGTTTCGCTGTTGTTTAAGATGAAAGACAATTAAGTGTGATTAGATAATATTTTCCCGGCAGCAAACGGTACTTATTTCTCTGCTGAAAATAAAATTTAAAAAATATCTAGAAGAAGACGTTAGCAATGAGGAGAGGGAAGTTCAAACATGTTGAGTTAAAATGTGAGAAAAACTAACTAACGCTGGTAAAGAAATGTAGTAGCAGCATCGAGGGCGGGTGAATGTGATTGTTTATAAAACACAAGTGGCATTCGCGGCGCTATTTCTTTAGTATGGGTCTTTTGCCTTCACCCTTCCGGAAATCGTGAAAATATGCATCATCACGAGCTTTTATCGGCACCACAGTCAAGTTGCACCAAAGTGTGACCACTACCTAACGGACGACGAAAACGACAACAGAGAGACACAGAGACTTCACATCCCCCCTTCCCATTGAACGATTTGCTCCGTTGTGTTTGTTTCAACGGCGGAAAAACAAGACACGATAAGACGTGAGCCACGAGTGGGAAAAGTTCACTACCCAATGAGCAAACTTGTTAAAATTGCTTTCTTCCGTTTTGGGAAAATATTTTTCTCGCGCTATTCTGAAGAGAAGGGATGGCAATCATTTTCCTTGTCCTTGGCTAGGAATAGCTTAATGAAGAAGAAAAAGAGTACAACTGTGTGTAAATGACATTCTTGTGAGTTTTTCGATGATCACAAGATCACAAGAAACGAAAAAGTACAAAATGTGTTTTGTTTTTTCAGTCCTTTACGACCCTAGGAAAATGTACGACCAAAATTCAGTTCTTACGAAGGAAATTACTGGTTCTAGTCTTTGTTCTAAGGTTTAATGCCATCCGAATGCTATGGAGCGAGGAAAAAAATGCCATTCGGGTTTCGCTTGGCGGCACGCAGTCGTTTAATTACGGGTTTTTTTCCTGCTACCTCCTGCGCTGTAATTGGCATGATGTAAATAACGGACAGCAGCCAAAAAAAACATCGGGGTCTAAAAACGGTGGATATCAAATGACTTTTTACCTTCTCAGTCTTGAAGGTGACTCGTATGAATCTTGATTTTGTTACGATAATTATAAAGCTTTTTTTTCATACTTTTAGAATTTTTTATATAGGTTTCTTGTAAATTCTTATTGAACTCAAATTAACAGAGGAAATTACTATTGTCTATGCACTAGCATTCTGAGCTGCAAATGAGGAGACACTGACTTCTAGAAATGACAAAGTATTTTTTTTCGATTAGTTATGCTCACTCAAGCTATCAGCTGATTACTATGCATGAGTCATAAGTAGCGGGAATAAATTGATGCCAATTTTTTCACGATTTATACTTAAAAGAGACAACTGGGTGGGGTTTTGTTATCCGGAACAGACTTTTCTCGAGATCAATGGTCTCAGCATTTGAACTACTGCAAACAAACATGTTTTTAATGACACGTCAAATATTTGGTATTTTAGACAATATTTCACCTGATCTCCATTGGAATTCTCAGATGTTAAAGTTTGTTTTAAAACATTTGATATTCACCAGTTAAGAATAAAGGAGATTGACATGGAGAAAAAACTAGATAGAGTTTTTGATTATTAATCGGAAATACGAATTCATCTGCATGCCGTTTGGAATGACAAATGCGCTCTAAAGCTTTCAGCGAGCACTGAGTCGTTAGAAGCAGTAATGAATTGATGTCACTTCCTCCATGATTTGCCCTGTAGAGAGATAAACAGCTCTTAGTTGTTGCTTTTTTACCACAACAGTCCCAGAATAGAATTTTTATAAAGAGTGATTTTCAGGTTTTGGACTAGACTAGAACGTTTTTGTTCAAGTTCTGAAAAAATAAATCATCTGCCCCCATCGAATATGTTTCAAATTTTTTTTTCAAATTTTAACTCTTTCTAACTGACATTTTACAACAAACTTTACAGATGATGAACTTTAGCCTAATATGTTTAATTGTGTACGGACTTTGGGCTTGCTTCATGTGTAGATCGTTTAATTCTATTTCGAAAAACTCTATTCCACAGCTTTCATCGTAAAACTAGTGAAAACAAATCCAATACGAGCAAATCAAATAAAGCGGGTATAAAAACCAGTCACAGCTAATTGTTTCTCTTTTTAGCTGTAATGTGGAAGCATATCATCAATTGATTCCCGTTACTTTCGACTCAGGCGTTATAAACGATTGTTTGTTGAAAGCCTGTGAAGACATTTCCTAATCCACACAGGATCTGAGTGTTTCCATAATTTAAATATACCTCAAAATGCGGTAAATGTGAAATCCGTTCATTCCCGCTTGCTATGACTCAGGTAATTCAGAAAAAAGTATATATCTTTCCAATTCCAATATGGTTGTTTTGAAGATGTTTACAGCTTGTTGGGTGTCAAAATCCTCAGGTAAGCTAAAGGAAGCATTTGAAAATAACATTTCTGCTAACAATAAAAAAAATCAAAACATTCCCATTGCCAAAAGGAAATAAATTTATAGTTTTCCTCAAAAAAAAAAAAAGTGTATCCTGAAATCGCACAGAATGTTTTTTTTTATTCTAGAAAATGAGGATAAACTCTCATTCTGAACTATGTCAACAATCAGAATGGTGTTTTTTTAGCAAAAAAGGGGCCTACTTAGCTGCTGTGCCTAATCATAATGCTTCTTTTCACTTTTTTCGACCTAGCTTACCAACCTTAATTTGAATTTTTGAAAGTTTATTTGATATTTGTTCGACTTTCGAATCTTTCTCAAAATATCATACATGATCTAATCAGGAAGATGTTATCGAATCCCATAGAAACAATGCAAAAGACTAACAACGTTATACCGACACGAAAAAAAAACAACAATCCACCAACAGGTGCGACTTGCCACACAAAAAAAAGCTACTCGAAACCATCGTGCAAACTTCTTTTCCGAATTGAGCCCCTCAAAAGGACTTCGCATGAAGTGTTTCGCGTGATTGCTTGCTATTTTGCCGAGCTACGGAGCTCAACCGGTGGATGGTTCTTTCTTTTTTTTCCTTTTTTCGTTTGCTTAGTGGAAGAAGTACCCTGGACTTATCTCAAGTTGTTGCTACTTCCGGATTAGTTTTATTTTTGTCTTTTGTTTGCCCTTTTTTATACGGTTAAAAGGTAAAGAAAATGGAAAGGTGAACATAATCGCATTGCGACATTCCATGCCATCTGGAAGTATTTTTTTTTCTAAGGTGCTTCAAACTTTCGAACGAAGACCACACAGGAGGAAAAAGTTTTCCCATGTAGCTCCCTCATCACCACGGGGAGGGTACGTTTTATTTAGCGTGTAACGAGCTAGTTGTCACATGTTCTTTTTTTTTTTTATTCCTCGTTGTTGTTGCTGATAACTGCCTGTAGAGTTGCGTTTCACGAAAAAATCTATCGACCGCACTTTATTCGAATAGCATGAGCTGTCATCATCATCTTCTCGGTTTTAGTTTTGTTGCTCATCGTTTCGAAAAGAACTCGGATAAAACCCGACGGCCGAAGGTGCGTGTCGATAAAGTTTTTTTCTTGCCTCCACATCACCCCCGCGCCTTACACTGAGTGGTAATTATACGTAATTTTTCTGTTGATCATTCGGTTTAGTTTTATGACATTTTTCGTCAGCGAGAAGGAGGAGAAAAACGCAGGCAGTTGATGCCCTACAAGTGGTTTGCTGCAAAGAACATTTTTGTTATCACTGTTTCGATTCTTCCGCACTGACCTTTAAGAAAGTTGAAATCCTTTAAAAAAGTTTTATATTGAAATACAAATAAAAGATACAACTTGTGAAAGCCACAGGTAGATGTTAATATCAAACGGCTTTGATTTCTATTGAACCTTATCATACAAAAAGATAAACAATACCTAGAACAAGCTTAACCGAAAAGAAAGCTTCAAAATATGAAAGAAATAACTCACAAACGTAGGCTAAAGTATAATCAATAGATGATGTAAAGTGACAATATTCGATAGAAATTTGACAAAATACAAAGTACACATCAATCAACATACAACATGAAACACACCGCCAAGCTTAGGGAATAGTCCGGCGAAACGATTACCTAAGGAAAAAATAATAAAGAGGAAATCAGGTTAGTTATCAATCACCTTTGAAACAAGAGAAAACTTTCCTCCATCGTGGAAAAGTTTGAATTTATGGTAAATTTGCGTTGATTTTTGCTCTGGAGCAACATACAACCGAAAGTTGTCCATTTTACGATAGGTACCAGAGCGCCGCAAATTCTCCAAGAGCTGTAATCAATCACCAAAATGAGAGAACCGTCGTTGATTGGTTAAATTTAACAAAAACAAAAAGATAGTTGCCGAAGTCAGTATTAAACATTTCCCAAAATCAAACTGAAACACAAGTTTACAAATATAAAAAGGAAACCTCAAACACCTATCAAGTGTCAATGAACGGAATGATATCGCAAAATGACAATTAAAACACTGTATTCGAGTTAAGCAAAATACAAACACTTGTATCATCTTTGGAAATAAACGCTTTAAACGAAAACTAAACCAACAAAAAACTACGATGAGCGGGCGTTTGGAAACTCAATCCTCCAAAACATTTGAAACTGAGCAGGCTTTGGAAATCAAACTGCAGATTAGCATCGGCATCATACACCTCCAATCCACCACGCAAAATCATCAAAGTTGGCCTGGCCGCCGATGATGGAAAACCGCGGCACATGAATTGCGCTGCCGAACGTGACAAATTTTTTGTAGGGATTAAAACTGGCAAACGGAAATATTTGTCCAAGGCAAAAACCACAATAATGGAAAGGAGTAAACAAACAAACAATTCGCTAGCGTGTATCAAAAGCTTAGCTACAATGATAATAAAATGTGGATTAAGAGTTACGAGAAATTATCTGATGACCTAACCGGGTGACAGAAGGAGAAAATCGAATCACCTGGAAGTGATCTGACCCTTGGATATCGAGAAAACAGAAACAATATCGCTGAAATAAAGAATATTCAATTTGAACTACCATTGTTGCTTGAAGTTTGAAGTTGCTTTATTTTATTTCTACCCAAGGAATATTTAAATAAGGTAGTGCCGAGAGCCATATTGGATTTTTTTTGTGACGTCACAAAAATGGTTGTATTGAAAATTTATTTGAGAATGGTAGGAATTTCAAAGAAAAACACGTTTTAGTACGAAATCGAATTCCAATTTCATTTTGATTTTGTTGTAAGGCCTTTATTTTACCATGTTATGAACTTTTTTGGTCCTTTGAAGATTGCATTATGTTTTTTTCTTAATTTATTAATGAATGCAATGTCGCCTTGAAGCTAAAATGTGCAAAAATTAAGAAAATATCAACTTCAAAAAGGTTTAGCTGGTAGATATTGAGTGTTCAACTGATTGTCATGATTTTAATCCTACCGGTTTACCATATACAATTCTTATGTAGAACAATTAACATCAATTAATGACTGTTAACTCAGTTTACTTAAATGCTTTTAAAGATTGTGTTTTTGTATAAAAAATTGTGTTTTAATCACTTTATTGTAATGTGGAGTTTTAACTGCACTTACTTGAAGTCTTTCATGGAAGACTTTGAACTAATTTTAAAGTTTTGCAAATTTCAGTGGTGAAAATCCACAATTTTTTCGAACTTGGATCGTCTATTTTATATAAAAATTATTCAAAAATGCAACTTTTTTGTACCCATCTCGAAGAGCAAGAATCCTCGTACAATAGCATGTTTTCAATGTGGAAAATTTCCAGCAGATTCTTCGAATTATCATCGAGAAAGAAAAGTTTCCTAGTATATTACCAGATTTTTCGTGATTGTGACGTATCAGCCTGTACCAATACTAGAGCAGGGCTGCCTTGGCACTACCTTCTTTAAATATTCCTTGATTTCTACCCCAAAAAAAAGAAAAAGAAAATTTTGTCCCCAGCCTCAACAAATTTAGGCATCATAAAACAGAGGCTTTCCGAATTCCAAAACTGGAATTTACGATTGAAATAAACTGA
Source organism: Uranotaenia lowii (assembly GCF_029784155.1). Lineage (NCBI taxonomy): Eukaryota > Metazoa > Arthropoda > Insecta > Diptera > Culicidae > Uranotaenia > Uranotaenia lowii. Next base: position 214,138,726 of record NC_073691.1, read on the forward strand.
CACAAGACCGTCTCATCGAAACCTTTGAAGCTTGTCCACACCAAACAAGGCGATTTCTTTGAAAACTTGACATATTTTGAATCATCAAAAGATTTTTAACAACTTATCTGAGACTTTTGAGCATCTCTGAGACTTCTTAGTGCATTTAAGACTTTCCAATTCGAGATTTTTTCTGCCAGTTTAAAGACTTTTTATGTCTCCTTAATGATTAATCTTCAATGGTTTCTGAGATTTTGTTTAGAAACGTATCTTGATATGATTTTTAAATTACATTAAGATTTTTTTTAACATTTCATTGAAGACTTTTTGAGCGTCCCTTTTATTTTTTTTCTATGTCTCCTCAATGTTTTAGCCATCTCTGAGACATATCTTAAGATTCTTTTTAGATCTTTGCCAGTTTCGCGGAAATTTGATTCGAATCTCCTCAAGAATTAAAAGTCTTTTCACGTCTTCTTTTCACACATTTCTCATGTCTTCATGACTGTAGAAACACGACTTGCTAGTTTAGAGAACAAAGAAGACTGGGCAAAAAGTATGAAACTTAGTTTTCTTATGTACACGTATGGCAATTTGGTTTTCGTATTTACTTGGTTGAGCAATATATGGTTCAAAAGATCTTGACGAGACAAGGAAAAGTCACTATAAGGTCAAGAAAAACTACCTTGGGGGAAAAAGTTACGGATTGTAGAAGTATTATTATTTCGGAAAAAAAAGTAGCAAAACGCTAGCTGAACATTTTTTCTACTCCTTTCTTTGAAATAATACAACTTCTTCAATCCATATCTTTTTTCTCCCACGGTAGGTTTTATTGACCTGATAGTAACTTTTTCTTGTCTTGTCATTTTCATCTTCTTATTGCTCATCCTGGTACATCTGAAAACAAAATTGCCCATTATCCTTTATAATGATTTTTATTCTGACAGAGTAAAATACCGTCTACTGGTCCCTTCTTCTATTTTTCACTGGGTCATTTATTTCGTTGTTTGTCATTTAGTCCTCGATGATTCAACACCTCTTGTCGGGCTTGCTTCTCAACCAATCCATTTTGAAAAGCAGCATATGTAATAGGGTGTTGAATGATCGCGCCATAAGTATAACAAAATTTCTTGAATTCCTCAGATGCAAACGGCTGATCATTGTCGCATACAATAATGTTGGAAAATTCTCGCATTTATGGAGTGGCATCTCAACCTGATCATCGGATGTTTCCGAACCTACGAAGGACTTCAAGGCTAAAATAAGACCTTCAGCAATGTGGATCTTGAGAATGAGTCGCGTGCGTGGTATTAGAGTGCCCTTTTGTAGTTGCAGTACTCGGGCAGTGGAAAGGAGAGAATTCACTATTTGAGGGTTGAACTTGGAATACTTTATCTCGAACGTATTGGTTTAATTATAGGGAAACTATTCGCATAGTTACATTTACTTCTTGTTTATCAATCGATTATTGTGAGGAGACAAATCTCCTGAAGATGGGGCTTCTCATCTTTAACGCACGCACTGGACCTCATTCGTTGCATTGATTGTCCGACGCTCTCGCTTCTGTTGCAGCTAAGGGACCTTACAACTGGCTTCCGGCTCGACGATCTATAAGTGGGTCCAGCCCGTCCATCTTTCATGATTTCTGGCTCGACGACCTCCAACTGGCCTCCAAGGTACGACGACCTTCCAATTGGCTCATGATCCGACGACCTCCCATGATCCCCGATATAACGACCTCCATCTAGCTCCGATCCGACGATTTTCCAGCTGACTTTTGGTCTCGACTTCCTTGCTGCGGCTCGAAACTTTCTCCTGCGCCTCGACGCCTTTCCTGAGGTCTGCGCCTCCTAGTGGTTCCATGGCACTAGCTTGACGACCTTCCTACCACCAGTGGCTCCTGGTTCGACGACCACCATCTGGTCCCTGACTTGACGACGTTCCATGATTATCAACCTTTCATGGCTTCTGGTCGACGACTTACCAGTGGCGACGATCGCATTCATGGCCCCAGCCGAACTACTTTCCATGGCACTGATCCGATGACCTCTCAGTGGCTCCGGTCCGACGACCTTGTTTGATTTCGGATCGACGCTCTTCTTTAATCCCGACGCCTTACCAATGGCACGACGAAATTACTCTGGCTCCCGGCTGACCGACCTTCCAATTATTTCCGGTCCGTTTCTAATGGATCCAACGACCTGTCTGATAACCTTCCGTATTTCCTGGCTTGTCGACCTCTACCTGGCTTCCCGGTCCGACGACCTTCCAGATGGCTTATGGTCTTACAACCTTTCACAGTAATACACAGGAATAACTCTTAGCGTCTGCCCACAAGCGGCTTGATGGCGTTCCTCACGTCTAGAAACCCTTGCCTGCGGCTCAAAACTCTACGCCTCGACGCCTTCTAGTGGCAGCTCGACGACCTCCATTGTCTTTCTGGTCCGACGCCCTTCCATGGCACCGTCTTGACGACTTTCCCTGGTTCCAGGCTCGTAAGTTCTCCAGAGCCTCCCGGTCTTACTACCACCACCTGGCTCCTAACTTGATGATCTTGCATGGCTTTCGGCAAGACGACCCACAAGCGATTCCGGTCCGCTTCCGATGGTTCCGGACCAATGACCTTCCGAAACACCTGTCCGACGACCTCTCTCCCGTGTCCCCTGGCTTGTCAACCTCCAGTTGGCTTCCCGGTTCGACGACCAGGTCATACAACCTTACTGGCTCGACAACGTAACTTTGGATTCCCGGCACTGGCTCGTCCTTCCATTGGCTTCTTGGCGGCCCAAACCTGCAATGCCGATTCCCTCCCTTCTTTATTCCACTAGTGCTGGGCCCATAAACTTTTGGGCATCTACTAGTCGGGCAGTGGAAAGGACAGACTTTACTTCTTGAGGGTAGAAACTGGAATACTTTATTTATAAAAATGTACTACCTCATAAACTAAAACAGTTCCATGATTACATCTATCAGTTGTTTATCAATAATATAAATGATGTTATATGTTCCATCGATTGCTTCGATGAGACAAAGCAGTCAACGGCAAGGTCTTTTGATACACTAGGTTCTCCGACTTTCACAGTAAGTAGGCGAAGAGTAAGCGGGGCTCTCAATGAGTTTGTTTATTTTTTGCTCAGCTTTTCGGTGGTTTGTTGGTAAACAAACTTCATGAGTTCCACATAGTTGCATAGCCTACATAGCCAAAATGGCTGAATCGGGAATTCGATATTTGGTAACACCTCCTGAATAAATACACACCTTGGTCAACGGTAGGTTCGCTCGGATGATGATTGCCTTGCAAAGGAGTTCGAGAGTCAAGAAAATTGCGGGCAGTATCTGATTCAGTGAAAGAATAGAAAACAACTGTTTCAGTAAATCGAACCACACCAGGTCTAGTGGAGATGGCCTTGACTCATCAAAATGATAAGTCAGGTGAAGTATGCTGATATAAAATAATGTTGAAGAATAGAAAAAAGGTGGAATGTTGTATTTTAGTAGTCGGGTATTTCTAAACTGTTTATCTCTATTTAGATCATTATTAGTCTATTTAAACACGGATCCTGAAGGTTGTAGAGCACTAGACAAAGGCACACAACTGGTAAGAAGGTATTGGATTTAGATAGTGATGAGTTCGAATCCCATCCTCGTCGCAAGTTTGTAGGAACAAGACTTCTAGAACAAATTTATATTGTTTATATTTTGATATAGTAAAGCAAAGACTACTAAGATACTACGATGACTCAAAGATTTTTGTCAAGTTCCATTAGTAATCTATTTTTAATCAGTTTGACATTTTTTTTAAATAAATTTTCGAAGTTTTGAGGCTTATTACATTTTGTAAAGACTATTTTTAGACTTTTTATGCCTAGATGAGTCATACCTTAGTCCTCTATAGTTTTTTCATCCCTTCTCTGAAATTTTTGTCTTCTTGTAACATTTGAAAATCTCTTCTTAAACTCCTTAAACACAAAGGCTTTCCTTTGAGATATTTCATCATTTTCGTCTCTTTTAAGCCTTTTAAGATACCCTTTAAACTTTGTATGCCTCGCCCAGATTCATTTCGAATATTCTAGAAGTGTTTCATGTCTTCTTTGGAAGCATTTTACACCTATTATTAGATTTTTAAGCCTTATTTCAAATTTTCTTAAACATTTTTTCTACATCTCGTTGAATTAGGTAGTGCGGCATCTTGAGAATGTCTATGAAATGAGACAAATTAAAGAGCATAAGATAATAGCTCTCACCATAACCTGCAGCAATCGCTAGCTCAACTGATTCTTCCAGTAAGTAGTAATCTGGACAGTAGACAGTGTGCTTTTGCTGTAGTCTCAGGTGAGACCTCGATGCAGTCTTAAACCGAGTTGTTGATGTGATATATAATTAATCCTTTATTTGTGTATAGCTGTATCTTCATTGAAACATTCGCTTCCTGGGAAATCATCATTTAGCACTTTTCCATTCGATGTTTGAAATTGAAAATTAGGCCTGTTTTCCATCAGTGATGTCAACCTTCCAGATTTTGTCTGGATCTTCCAGACTTTTTGGACTTTCGTCAGAAATTTTTTTAGGTTTCCAAAATTTTGACTTTTCTTCCAGACATTTCCAGATTTTTGAGCTTGGACAGGAAGTTTTATACAAAACAGTAGAAATTCAGAATTTTCGTGGTAAAATAATAGAAAATAGTTCGAACAAGTAATTGAAAAGTGAGGAGTTCAACAAAGATGGATGTAAAGCAGAGAATTGAGCATAGAACGTTGTACTTTCTCTACTTCCACAATGGTGTCAGGCATTGATTATGTACATAATGTTTGATTAGATAATCAATTGAAAGCGACCCAAACAAAAAGGCCATAACCTATAAAGTTCGCAATTTAGACTTTTTCAGACATTTTTTTCAAAATCTTCCCAACTTTTCTGAAAAACTGTAAGCATCTCTGTTTTCCATCCGCGTATTGACTCGCCGCGTCAATGATGTAAATTGATCTCCAAATATATTTGTTAGAAACTTCCTTTATCTTCGGCCTTTTTGATCAGGCTTGATTCATTTTTTGCCAAACCGTTTGATTTTTATCGATTGCCAAATGCTTATCTTTAAATTCCAAAATTCAAATAGAAGCTTTTCTCTCATAGCTACAACCATGGAACCGTAGATGAATAAATTGACCAACTTTTTTCTTTTAAGCTTTTTCAAATGCTTTTGAGAGTTTGGCCGTAGCGCATGCCCAGTATCTGTTCCCTGGACACACACCTAGTATGATTTTTGATTTCCTATCGCGGTGGGTCTGTGATACAATTTTGCTGGTATTAAAATATAATTTTACAGAATGTTTTTCAAATACGTTGAATATCACTTGTTTATTGAAATCCGTAAATGAAATGAGTCAATAATAAAATATCAAATAATTACCTGAGAAGCGGGTTTCTCCTCAAAGGAAGGGAAACACATTTTTCTGGAACCACTCTTTGGTAAACTGCAAATGATTTCCGGGATATTCCAGAAACACGAGCTGATTTCTCGATTGCATCTCCTGCAGTCCAAGGCGATTCTGTTTTTTACAAGTTAGAAGTATTTAATAACTATTGGTGGATTTAAGTGTGTTTCAAACCTTTATGAATAAATCTGAATCTTGCAGCGTCTGAACCTCCTTGTCCTGCCCGGGGGCATAATATCCGAACCATTGCGATTCGATCGGTTGAACGATTTTGTCTTTAGTAAATTTCACCATTATAAATTTGTTCAGCTGCTGTAGGTTGGAAATGTAAGTTTCGTTGATCGTTTTTTCATTGTTAATGTCGGCCAGGAACGTACTCGATTCCCGATAGGCGCCTTCGTTTAGCGGATCATGCCAGTAGGTAGCCTGTACCAGATAATCCTGAACCCAGCCGGTATAAGCTGCCAAATTAAGCAACTGCCGGAAGTACTCGCAAGTTTTGCTGCTCAACGATGGACAATCTGGTAGCCCAAACACGCCCTGATGCTGTCCACCCAGCGTGATCAGATTATTCATCCGCGGCGTTGGACATCGCTGGGCAACAGCTCGCCTGAAACGGGAGAATAGAATTAGAGATTCTACTGATTATGGGATAGGAAAGCTATTTGCATACAAAAACTGTCCACCCTGTGAGAATCCGATGGCATTGTATCCGTCACTTAGTTTGGGATCATTCGCGAGCTGCTGACAGACGTCTTCTACCTGTTAAGGGAAATGATTTTAAATTCTGAGCACGATTTGATTCGATTTCTTAAATGACACCGATGCACATTTATTTAGATTGAAGGAAATGGACGAAATCAATACGCAATCGCAAACGATGAAGAAACTCATAACTTCGGAACATTTATACCTGCTTGTTGGGGTGAATTAAGTAACCACTTTTGTAATCGGTCACTATCGAGTTTCCGATTTCCAATGACTTAACGTAGACCTCGAGGTTCGATTCCAAATATTTCTTGAATCCACCTAAGCTGAAAGGAAAGCAGCAGGTGTCACCTATTTTAATCAACAACGTTAGGGAAAATTTAAATTGATAATTCGACAACGGAGAAAAGTATACATGACTCACCCATTCCGTGCCACATTACGATCGGCAGACCACCGGTTGAATTCGTTGCCCCCACCGATGAACACGCCAAAGTGGCAATCAGCAGCAAAGCTAGAGCACCGGAGGGTTGCATTTCACTGTTTGATTTATCAGAATTATACACTATCTTAAAGAAAAATGCTTCCTTCCTAGGTTATTTGCGGACTTCACTCAATCATTCTCGGATGCACAAACTGCACTGCACTGCACTGAGTTGCCGAATCAAAACAAAGCCGATGTATCGTTATTTGTAATCTATCGGATATCAACAAACTCAAGCTGGAGCATGACTTGCTCGTTCTAACGCTCTGCTGGAATGGCAACCGAATTACAATACTTTCCAAAAGTACATCTTGAATAACCAAACTTTGCGTTCGATATTAAGTTAATAAAAATTCATAGAGAGGGCAGCACCTGAACATCTGCTGGAAAAAAGCTCTTTTCATCAGGGATAAGCTCAGTAAAACTAAAAAAATGAACTGTATACAAACTTTTTTTTTTCATTTTGAATTTTTTTTTTAATTTTTTGACATTTTTTGATTTATTTTTTTTATTTCTGTCATTTCTGTCATTTTATTTTATTTGTAATTTCTGCCATTTTTGTTATATATGTCATTTTTGTCATTTTTTTTCAATTTTTATCATTTTTGTCAATTTCGTTATTTTTATAATTTTTGTCACTTTTGTTATTTTTGTCATTCTTGTCATGTATTTTTCATTTTTTTCATTTTATCATTTTTGTCATTTTTGAATTTCTTATAATTTTTGGAATATTAAGCAGTTTTTGTCATTTTTGTCATTTTTGTCATTTTTGTCATTTTTGTCATTTTTGTCATTTTTGTCATTTTTGTCATTTTGGTCATTTTTGTCATTTTTGTCATTTTTGTCATTTTTGTCATTTTTGTCATTTTTGTCATTTTTGTCATTTTTGTCATTTTTGTCATTTTTGTCATTTTTGTCATTTTTGTCATTTTTGTCATTTTTGTCATTTTTGTCATTTTCGTCATTTTTGTCATTTTTGTCATTTTTGTCATTTTTGTCATTTTTGTCATTTTTGTCATTTTTGTCATTTTTGTCATTTTTGTCATTTTTGTCATTTTTGTCATTTTTGTCATTTTTGTCATTTTTGTCATTTTTGTCATTTTTGTCATTTCTGTAATTTTTGTCATTTTTGTCTTTTTTGACATTTTGGTCATTTTGGTCATTTTTGTCATTTTTGTCAATTTTGTCATTTTTGTCATTTTTGTCATATTTGTCATTTTTGACATTTTTGTCATTTTTGTCATTTTTGTCATTTTTGTCATTTTTGTCATTTTTGTCATTTTTGTCATTTTTGTCATTTTTGTCATTTTTGTCATTTTTGTCATTTTTGTCATTTTTGTCATTTTTGTCATTTTTGTCATTTTTGTCATTTTTGTCATTTTTGTCATTTTTGTCATTTTTGTCATTTTTGTCATTTTTGTAATTTTTTTCATTTTTGTCATTTTTGTCATTTTTGTCATTTTTGTCATTTTTGTCATTTTTGTCATTTTTGTCATTTTTGTCATTTTTGTCATTTTTGTCATTTTTGTCATTTTTGTCATTTTTGTCATTTTTGTCATTTTTGTCATTTTTGTCATTTTTGTCATTTTTGTCATTTTTGTCATTTTTGTCATTTTTGTCATTTTTGTCATTTTTGTCATTTTTGTCATTTTTGTCATTTTTGTCATTTCTGTCATTTTTGACATTTCTGTCATTTTTGACATTTCTGTCATTTTTGACATTTTTGACAGTTTTGCCATTTTTGTCATTTTATTATGAATAATGAATGAAAAATCACTCTCTGTTTCATTGTCAGATCTTTATCCTCAATTGGCATTATGGAATTTAATTTTTTTTCATTCTTGACATCAGCAAATTTTATTTTCGAATTCATTGATACGATTTCATGCAAGATGATGATTTGCTGCCTCAGTGAACATAGAAAAAAAAACTGATTCCATCACCTAAACAAATGGGGGTGCATTGAACTGAAACATAAATAAAATTGAATTGCTTTGCATGCGATGTGGCTTTGATATTTCCCGTATGCGCCTAAACGTATGCAAAACATTTGCGTCTTACGAAGAGGAATCACTTCCCGAAGAAGGAATCACCCACAATATCCTTGCTCTGTAGAACAAACTCTTTATCCTTGACCAGTTCTATGATAGCTTTACAGCCCCGTTTGTATGTATAAAAAATAACCCCTTCACTTGTTTCAAACATCGTCCAATTTATTGGTTGTATATTTGTCTCATATGATTTTAGTACTTTGGCATTTTTCAGCATTGGGGAATTTTTCAGCCGATGTTTATTTTAAAAATTGCTTATAAAAAATTTTGAGACATGGCCGTGGGTCAGTTATACGATCACAATCTATAGGTAGGTGGTCTGGTTCTGGACATCGATGCAGTTTTCCCCATTCATCGGAAGTGACTAGAGCAGCAGCAACAACAAAATCTCATTGCTCGGATAGATGTCTATTGGCCAAACCAACACTCACTCGGACTGGGAAAGGGTACTTTAATTTCGTAATTAACTTGTGTAAATTAATCAACCAACAAGGCTCAGTTTCCGGGTTTTTCTCCTTTGCTCTCCTCTTTACGTTGCTGTGGCCTTCTCCACGTCCGCTCGATGTGCCTACCTCAATGCGAAAATGTCAGACGGCTCATCTCCGTGCTACGGCTCCGGTCTTCTCCGATGATGGTCAAATGAAATGAAATGATGGAATTACATAATAGAGTTAGTTTTGATTTCGGTATTTGTGCTCCTCGAGAGGGTGAGAAATGGGGACGGAAAAAGCCAACTGGGAAGGGATGAGTTTGTTATTGAATCTTGGCTGGCTTTATTTAGACTTTGGGAACTACCATGTTTGAAAATTGGAGAGATTTATGGTTAGACATGTACACTAGACTGGTCAGAATCGGGCCAAAAAAGTATAAAACGGGTTTAAATTCCTTTTGGACCCAACAACAACGTGCATATTTTGCTGGCTCTAGGATTTGAAAGCAAAAAATTCAAAGTTTGTATGAAAATTAGTATGGACAATGGGACTTATTTGTTAAAAAAAATCATACAGCCTCACTGTTGCACTAAACTCAAATTCATGTTGCATCGTATTGTTGAAGATTATAAGAACAACTTTGCACAAGACTGTGAACCTCTATAACGATTTCAAAATTGAATAATTTTATTTGATTATGTTAAATCTTTTCAAATGGCACCCCTGCACTGCTTGTAGGGGGGGAGCCATAATACGCTGGAAACCAGCTGGCGTGTTTTTCATATGCAGAAGTGTTTAAACCTCGCTTACGAGAAAACACGCCAGCTAGTTTCCAGCGTATAATGGCTCCAACCCAACATACAGTGCAGGGATGCCATTTGAAAAGATTTAAAAAAAAAAATCAAAATAAATTATACAATTTCGGAATCGTCCTAACTTTTGATTGGCGCATCTTTGAGGATCACGGTCTTGGGCAAAGTTGTTCTGTGAATCTTCAACGATACGTTATTTTTTTTTTATTTACATAGTATTCCGTCTCACGACATAACTTGACGAACATAATTCCTAAAATTCACTCGGTTCATAGCAACCGTTCTCCAATTTCTCGGGCACCCCACGTTCGCCAGATCACGCTCCACTTGGTCTAACCACCTCGCTCGTTGCGCCCCCGCTCGTCTTGTTCCTACCGGATTCGTAGCGAACACCTGTTTTGCAGGACAGTCGTCCGGCATTCTCGCAACATGTCCCGCCCAGCGTATCCGGCCAGCCTTAACCACCTTCTGGATACTGGGTTCGCCGTAGAGTCGCGCGAGCTCGTGGTTCATCCTTCGCCTCCACACTCCGTTCTCCTGTACGCCGCCAAAGATGGTTCTTAACACTCGTCGCTCGAATACTCCGAGTGTACGCAGGTCCTCCTCGAGCAATATCCATGTCTCGTGCCCGTAGAGAACAACCGGTCTAATAAGCGTCATATACAGGTTACACTTCGTACGAGGGCAAAGTCTTCTCGACCGCAGTTGCTTGTGGAGTCCATAGTAGGCACGACTTCCGCTGATAATTCGCCTCCGGATCTCACGGCTGGTGTCATTGTCTGCGGTCACCAGTGAGCCGAGATAGACAAAGTCTTCGACTATCTCCAGCTCGTCGCCGTCGATCATGACCTTGTTATTACTGGACAAGCGGGTTCGGTCGGTCTCGGATCCGCAGGCCAGCATGTACTTCGTCTTGGACGTATTAATCATCAACCCAATCCTTCCTGCTTCGCGTTTCAGTTTGCGGTAGATCTCCTCCACCGCCGCAGATGATCTGCCGACTATATCAATGTCATCGGCAAAGCAGATAAGTTGACTGGATCTGTTGAAAATCGTGCCCCGCATTTCGCCCACCGCTCGTCGAATAACACCTTCTAGCGCCACGTTGAACATCATGCAGGATAGACCATCACCTTGTCGAAGCCCCCTGCGCGATTCGAATGAACTCGACAATTCACCCGAAATCCGCACACAGCACTGCGTTCCATCCATCGTCGCCTTGATCAGTCTGATTAGCTTCCCGGAAAAGCCGTTCTCGTCCATGATTTTCCATAGCTCGTTACGGTCGATCGTGTCGTATGCGGCTTTGAAGTCGATGAATAGATGATGCGTAGGGACTTGGTGTTCACGGCATTTTTGGAGGATTTGCCGTAATGTGAATATCTGGTCCGTCGTAGACCGTCCCTCCATGAAGCCGGCCTGATGACTTCCCACGAATCTGTTTGCTTGTGGCGTGAGGCGGCGGAGTAGGATTCGGGACAACACTTTGTAGGCGGCATTGAGGACAGTGATCGCTCGGTAGTTCTCACAGTCCAATTTGTCGCCCTTCTTGTAGATGGGGCATATTACCCCCTCCTTCCACTCCTCCGGTAGCTGTTCTATGTCCCAGATCCGGACTATCAACCGGTGTAGGCAATCGGCCAACCTGTCCGGGCCCATTTTGATGAGTTCAGCTGCGATGCCATCCTTCCCAGCCGACTTGTTTCTATTCAGCTGGCGAATGGCTTCCTTAACTTCACTCATCGTTGGGAGTGGCTCCTCTTCGTCGTTGGCTACGCCGGCGATGTACCTTCCCCCACCGTCTTGATCTCCTGCATGTGCGCCGTTCAGGTGTTCATCGAAGTACTGCTTCCACCTTTTGATCACCTCACGATTGTCCGTCAGGATACCCCCGTCCTTATCCCGGCACATTTCGGCTTGCGGCACGAAGCCTTTGCGGGATGCGTTGAGTTTCTGATAGAACTTTCGTGTTTCTTGGGAACGATGCAGCTGCTCCAGCTCCTCGAGCTCCTCCTCCTCCAGGCGGCGCTTTTTCTCCTGGAAAAGTCGGACTCGCTGCCTCTTCCGCTGTCGGTGATTTTCCACATTTCGACGGGTGCCTCTTTGCACTACTGCCGCCCGCGCGGCATTCTCTTCGTCCATCACCCTCCTACACTCCTCGTCGAACCAGTCGTTCCGTCGAGATCGCTCCACATAACCGATGACGTTCTCCGCAGCACTGTTGATGGCTGTTTTGATGGTATCCCAACAGTCCTCGAGAGGGGCTTCGTCAAGCTCGCCCTCTGCCGGCAGCGCTGCTTCGACCGATTGCGCGTAGTCTGCCGCGACCTCAGGTTGCTTCAGTCGCGCGATATTTAACCGAGGCGGGCGCCGGTTTCGCGTGTTGTTCACTACGGAGAGTTTTGGGCGCATCTTCACCATCACCAGATAATGGTCCGACTCGATGTTGGCGCCCCGACAGGATCTGACGTCGATGATGTCCGAAAAGTGCCGGCTGTCGATCAAAACGTGGTCGATCTGTGATTGAGTTTGGTACGGTGATCTCCAGGTGTACTTGTGTGGGAGGCGGTGCTGAAAAAAGGTACTACGTACGGCCATTCGTTTGGAGGCGGCGAAATCAATGAGTCTGAGGCCGTTTTCGTTGGTCAGCTGGTGCGCGCTGAACCTTCCAATTGTCGGTTTAAATTCCTCCTCCTGGCCGACCTGAGCATTGAAATCCCCGATGACGATCTTGATATCATGTTTTGGGCAACGGTCGTATTCACGCTCCAGCTGCGCGTAGAATTCGTCTTTGTCGTCACCGGTACTTCCGAGGTGAGGGCTGTGCACGTTGATGATGCTGATGTTGAAGAACCGGCCCTTGATTCTCAACCGGCACATTCGTGAGTTGATCGGCCACCACCCGATCACGCACTTTTGCATCTTTCCCATCACTATAAAAGCTGTTCCAAGCTCGTGTGTGTTGCCGCAGCTCTGGTAGATGGCACGACCATCTGGATACGTTTGTACCGTGGAGCCCTTCCAGCATACCTCCTGCAGCGCTACGATGTCGAATTTGCGGCTCTTCAATTCGTTGGAGAGCACGTGGGTACTGCCCACAAAATTTAGAGATCGGCAGTTCCATGTTCCAAGTTTCCAATCGCTAGTCCCTTTTCGTCGCGTGGGTCTTTGCCGATTTCCATCCGAAATTTGTTGTTCGTTATTCGTTGCTTATGTTTTTTAGTAGTCACAGGCTCGCAAGGCCCGCAGCTAACCCCACTATCTCGCAGGAGGACCGTCGTGATGTTGCTGTTTTGGGTCCCGAACACCACCAGGACGTTGTTGCACTCCGCACGCCGCCCCTAACATGGAGAACAGACGCGTACGAGGCCCCCTAACTCATTCTGCATGCGACCAAAGCATCCACCGGGGTTGAGTACCCGATCTCCGCTAAGGTTGCTCGCACCCCAGCTAGTACCACGGGGAGGTAGAGAATCGGAGTTGAAGACAAGAGGTGATATGACCACTACCCGAAGGTTGGGTGTATGGGGTCTCGAGTTGCACATTGTCTACTTCACTAGCCAACTTCAACTTCTACGGCAACGATACGGTGTAGCTTGAATTCGAGCTCAGTCCAACAGTGAGTCTTTAGGGTTTTTTTTAACAAAAAAGTTACTGTGTCCATACTATTTAATTTCCAGACAAACTTTGAATTTTTGCTGAAGTCCATTTCAAATCCTAGAGCCACCAAAATTTACACAGTTGTTGTTGGGCCCAAAAGGAAACCAAAACTGTTTTTATTTACTTTGTTGGCGCGAGCCTGACCAGTCTAATGTTCAATACACTGGTCAAAGATGGTCCAAAAAAGCATCAAACGGTTTTGGGTACCCTTTAAGCCAATAACAACTGTGCAAAGGATTTGACGTGGGCAGTGAAATTATATTGAATTTGTTTCTTTATATACTGTTAAGAACATCGAAAAGTATATCTTGGCCTACTGCATACATCTGAAAACATAAACAAAAATATCAAAAGTCTTGATTCAAGATATTCGGAAATCTAAAAACTAATTGGACTTTCCAGAATACAAGTAAAGAGAACTTGAGTTATCATAACTTGAACATATCCAACAGAGCGAACAATTTTAAAATCAACCCATCAACCCAACAACGAAAAACTTTTACATGGATGCATTTAATAAACGTTTCACACATGCTGCTCCCGAATGAAAATTGAATTCTTTTTGTTTTCCACTCGCAACCCATGGGGAGGGCAGATTTCATATCCATTCCTAGCCAGACACAGTGCAGCGCTTCCATTCTTTGCTCACTCTGGGAACGCTTCTGGGAGCTTGATACATACATAAGTGGGAAAACCCGTAGCCACCTCCCCGATTCGTAATTTTCATTTGCAGCTCCCCCTTCTGCCACATCCATTCTGTACCTTGTTGGCTCCGGAGAAAAATGAGGAAAACCCAAGCAGCGCTAGCAGGAAAACGAGAAAGATGATTGAAATTAAAAACTCTGGAGAAACATTACCCAGCGACCATAATTGAATGCATAAAGCTGAAAAATTTCCCAACGTTTTCCCCAGGCTGGGTGAATCCCTGGAGCGGCCAGGAGGACAACAAAACCGGATAATCGTAATGAAAATACGAGCCCGAAGAGTGCAGCGAGCTGGAATTTCAGTTCAGTGGATAACGGTAATTAACCTCAAAATAAAAAAAAAATTAAAACAAACCCCTTGGTCCAATTGTGTTTCCATCAGTTGTTTTTCTCCCTGCTGGCTTGTGTCATTTGGTCTATTATCGGAGGTCGTTTCAACGAATTAATTTGAGAAAATTAACCATAGCTTAATCATCGAGCAGCAACAGCAAGGGTGGAATCAAACCATTTCGAAATAGATTTACATTCAAAAAACAACAAAAGGACGACTCAAACGACTGGTTCGTCCAAATGGCACCAGCTGTTGGAAAAAATCATATTAAAATTTCCGGAAAAAAGGAAACCAATCCAAATCTGAATGAGTGGCGCCGAAACGGAATGGCAAAGGCGGGGAACGTAATTTCATTCATTACACCCCACCCCCTCGTGTGGTGTTTGTTTTGAACTGGCGACCGACAGGGAAAACCCCTCGGAACACTGGGTAGCCCCTCGATGGCATTGTTCCGAGTAAACAAAAACCACACCACATCGGATTGCTGTGATTGCATTTTCATAAACGTGGGCGAGGACAAATTATAATGGGACAAATAATGGATAGGGTGGGCCGATTTGCGTTCGGTTGGAACTTCGTTCGTACGGTGAAAAAAAGGCTGCGCTCAACCCTAGCAAATGTAATTATGACGTTTGAACGGGAGTCCTTATTTTCTGATTCCAACGAAAGAATAACACATAATGAATGTGAACACGATTTTGAAGCATTGTTGGTGGCTTTTAAAATGCTTTTGGGTGATTGATTAAATTCAAGTGTGCTCGACTTTTTTTTCGAGTTACTTTTGTTCACATTTGTAAACCAGATATATAATTTTTTTAAAGTTTGAGAGATTTTTTCTCAATGGATTTCAAGCATTAATTGATTATTCATCCTGGAAGTTTGGAGATGCGCCTCGATTTGAAATATCAAGTTCCTAGTTAAAAAATATATTTTCAACGGAGTATGCCTTGACTTATGTACCCCATACGTCATTCATTGATTGATGGCAGGCCCACGAAAACGACCTGGTTTAAAATTGTAGCCTAATCTTGATTCTTATTTTGTTGCCAAAGTTCTATAGAATGTTGCTTGAATTTCAGGTGATTCGGTTTGATAAATCATAAAGCACGGCTTTGGTAACGGCTTTGGCGCAGTTTTAAAAAGTACGGGAACTTCAAAAGTGGTATCTACTTCTTATTTATTTTCACGTCACTATCAATTAATAGTGATAGTAATTTTATTTTCGTCGATATTCTTCCCCAATCCAAGCAAACTTTTAACGCAAAATAATACCTTATTTTGCTATCATGCCTTGAAAGTAAAATTTGGTATCATTTTGCGCCAATTCAAATGAATTTTAAAAGCACAGTGCCATTTTTTGGTGTACAATGCGATCAAAATTTGGCACCATTGCAATTGTGCTTTCAAAGTTCCTTAAAAATGGCTTGCCAAACGAAGAATCAAAATACTTTCAGTGTAACCAGAATTTGGCAGATTTGTGCAATCCGCATAAAAAAATGAACGCCAAATATTGAATTGACATTGAATAACCTTTACTAGGGCGAAATTTTATCTAACTTCGTTAGGAAATCATGATAGCAAAACATGATACACAGAAAATTATTTTGACTATTACGTGTCACAGAAACTGCAACCTTTAAAAAAATCAACCTGTTATTAACAAAACCCGTAATTTTAAATTGTTTTCCTTGAAAGTTAACGAAGATTCATTTATTATTACAGCAAATGTCCTGTAAAAAAGTTGTACACTAAAAATTAAATGTCACGTAATTTGTTTTTCGGCCTGTAAAATTATGGTAAATGTCCTGCTCCTTTTTGTTACAGGTCATTTGCGTAATTTTACAGGAAATAATTTTTGCTGTGTGGTTTGCTCAAAATTTGCAAAAAAATAATATTTTTGTTGATTATGTCTAGTTGACTAAAGTCTATGTGAAAAGTGCGTTGTTTAAAAACTAATTTATAAACCATAGAATTGAAAAAAAGAACTTTATCAATTTTACTAAGGTTTAGGAAATGAACAAAAATGTATATAAAGATGCTTCTTCTTCTTCTTCTTCTTCTCCTTCGTTTTCTTCTTCTTCTTACATCAACATGGCCAAAACATGTTGGCATCCTGGGAAATGGAAGACTTGCGTCTTTCATTTTTCTTTTCAGCGTATTACCTGTTACATATTACCATGCATTTCAGATTTTACTACGGCCAGGTCAACCATGTGATGAAAACCGCGAAAGATACAGGAACAAGGGAGGAATTAAGCGTGGAGTTCCCTGTCAAACGCTTCATGTGATATTTTGCTAAAATTTAAACACTATTGGAAAAATTCTGAAACGAATTAGGTTTAAATGAGTAATTTTAAAAAGAAACGATCTCACCAAACTTCAAAGGTTTCCGCTGGTGCTATCTCCCTATTTTTCCTGGTTCCGGTCATCGTCAAATTGGTTGCACTCACATATTCTCAACATAACTGTTCCCTTGATTTCAATCGCCTAACATAAACCTCCAATTGGTTGCTCGCGTTTACCTTAGAACGTAATTAGTAGGCTCTGTCAAGAACCAGAAAAAAGCAAATCGCGCCGAAAGAAAATGTTGCTCATAACTCCAGTTTGTTTTTTTTCGTTCTTCTGCTCGGAGAAATCTACATGAGCATTTTACGAGAACCAAAATTTTAACGGAAGTACACTAATCGATTGATGTACAATCATAAGATCATTAATATTTCTCCAACCGAGACTCATTTGATTTCAAGTATGAAAATCACGACGACCAGAAATAGAATTCCTTTTTTCTATAACCAACGATTGATTTTCTTCTCGCACGATTCGCCGAGCACAACAGAACACCAAATTTGGAAATGAAAAGCATCTATTTCAATTATTTGGATGCTGTTCAATTACTTGTAATATGTATCTTTCTAAACAGGAGTTTTAAACACCTTAAATTCACCAAAATTGATATTCGCGAAAATAAAAACGAGAAAAAAGCGACTTTGGAAAAAAAAAACACGTCCGTTCTCGAGCACGGCTTGCTGCGATCTCCAAACAAAAATTTATATAAAGATGCATTTATTTACTTTAGGTTCGAAGGCTTAAATAAAGCCAATCCAAATAATTATGTCAACTCAAATGAAAACAACTTTTATTATTGAGCACTAGAGTGCCCCAAATGACCCGATATTTGAAGAAGTTATGTGCTGCAGGCTTAAATTGACCCTAGACCTGGTACAAGGTCTCATGCCAAATTTGGGCCAAATCGGAACACGGTAAGAGGTTGCTCAACGAGCTTGAAGTTTGTATAGGATTTTAAGACATTTTGTTCGGAAGGAACATCAAAATCCAGTTTTTCATAAATAACTTTGGTCCTCTTCGGCCGACTTCTTTTGAAAATGGTTTTTCTCAATGCCTAAAGTATGAAAAATATTTCAACGGAAGACTGCATTACGATGTACTAGGCCTAGGATCTATTAAAGCATGCATCGCATAGAATTTCACAATCTTGAAATTTTCCATACAAATTTGGGGAAGTCTATTGGGAACCTTGTATATTTGATAATTATTATGTTTTTTTTAATTTCATTTCCATAATATTTTTTTTCTACTAGAAAATCAGGCTGTTTAGAAAAGATGTTCCAATCAGTATCTTGTTTGTCGACAATGTTAGGGAAAACATCCTTTTGTGAAAATGAAGTTTACCCCCTTGGTGCCTAATTTTGCTATTGATGATTTTTTTTCCAAAATATGTTTGAAACTTATTTTGATCTTTACTTTGAATTTCATAAATTTCAGGATACTCTAATGATGCCTGTTTTTGCCTAAATTCAACATTAACTGTGGCACTAAGCTGATGTTAGTTTTTTTATTTTTCTACAAAACGCAAGCGAATGAGCCTTGCTGATACCTAGATTTGCTGTCTTGGAAAAATCTGCAGCTAATGATGCTATCATTTTGCTGTTGACTCCTTATTTTCGTTATACTTTGCTAAACAAATTTGAATATTTTCATGATGCCTTTGCCTGTCCAGCCTTTGCCACATTCTGGATACTGAGTTTGCCGTAGAGTCGCTGGAGCTCGTGGTTCATACTTCGCCTCTACGCTACGTTCTTCTACACGCCACCAAAGATGGTTCTTAACACTCGTTGCTCGAACAT
This sequence comes from Uranotaenia lowii, assembly GCF_029784155.1. Lineage (NCBI taxonomy): Eukaryota > Metazoa > Arthropoda > Insecta > Diptera > Culicidae > Uranotaenia > Uranotaenia lowii. Next base: position 214,157,460 of record NC_073691.1, read on the forward strand.
TCCGAGTGTGCGCAGGTCCTACTTGAGCAATATCCACTTCATTATTGAAGTTGAAGTTTTGCAAAACCTAGCATATGATGGCTGTTCTGGAACGAACGAGGCTCATTGAACCACCCTAAAGTTAGAAAAGGCTCAGTAGCAACATGGCGATGCTGCGCACATTAACGGCAGCAATGCGCGCCAAAACATCCGGGTTTTCCTCGGACACGAAGAGGATTTTCCCAAAGGTCGAGTCAAAGGTAGGTCAATTGTTTCCTAAGCTCGATCTCTTTTTCCAACCAACCAGCAGCGAAGACGGATCACGGTAACACTATCAGCGGCCCGTGCGGCCTGAGTCAGAGGCCCGAGCGGCCAAGTCAGAGGCCGGAATGGCCATAGTCGGAAGTCCAAAAGGAACAAGTTTGTGTGGGAATAGCGTCGTTATTGTAACTAGTTGTAAGTCGTCTATACAGTCCACTAAAGTTTGTAATGTTGTGTGAAAGAATGTGTACGGTATTCATTTCATTGACGAAGGTTTGATGCTATCAATCCAAGCCAAGGGGCGATCATGAACAATGGCTCTGAAGATCGGGATCTTAACATCTGGTAACCCCGAAACAAGTTGTTGCTTTTGATAGAAAATATAAAGCGGATTAATTCATCAGAACATTTAGAAAGCGATATGAAAAATGTTTTGGTCAAAAGCTTAATATCTGTTAGGAAATTAAAGGAAAGGACAGGTTTAGGTCTTTATTGTAGCATAGCTCTGATGTAATTTAGGTTTATTTAAATTCCTTCATAAAAAAAAAAAAAATAAAAACATCTAATAACACTGAAATCAATAATTTTCAGTAAGCTTCATTTATTGATTATTTCGGCATCGCATGAGATGAAAATTTTTAAAGCGAAATCAAAACAATAACTTTTTCCGAATAAATTGTCTCTTTTTCAAAACTCGGGTGCCGAATTCTCTTATTAGAATCGGCAAAAAATTTGTCAATCATTTCGACCAAAAAAGAGACTTAAAAAAATACGGTAGTTTCGAATTTGGAAGGATAGTTGCAATTTGACACACCCTCTTGTGAATCAATTCGAGGAATTTTTGAAGGAGTTTTAAATCAAAACTGAATGTTTTTTTTTTTCAAGCATAAATAAAACCGTTCACCGCGTCAAACTTTTTCTTCAAAAACTCAAAATCAATTTTTTTTCGGTGATTAATTGGCCGTTAATCAGTTATCATTAACTGATTAGGCTAAAAAATGATTATTTTCCGATTTCTCAAAGGTCCTCTACCTAAAACTTGAGGAGGTAATCTTATGAATTTTCATATGATTTAAACAATATAAATACTATAAAAACTAAATTTGATCCCTTTTTTTTTTTTTTGTTTCGATTATAGTCGTTTTACCATCTTTATGGCATTCGCGACTTTATCAACGTTACAGTTGGCGGATCGATATTGAAAAACTTATCCGGTACAACTGTGTTCGATGTTTACTCTTGGGCTCGAACTCGCGGACATCGGCTCAGGAGACAACAGACTTGCCAACTGAGCTATATCACAAGCCCATAAATTTGATTCCATGGAGTGAATTTTGTTTTGCAAATCATGAACTTCAGATGCAGTTATTCTAATGCGATTTTGGGTATTTTGGAATTTTCAATTTAAGAATCACAGTTAACATCATAAATAAAATAACAAAAATTTCTGTAAAATCAAGGATCAAATTGAAAAACAACTCATTTTAAATTTCATGTCCATATTAAACATTTTTGTCGTTCCGACCACTGATTTCGTTCCATTTTAAAGCACAACCAGTTATGTATTTTATTTTAAAAGAAGATTTTAATTCCAAAAAATGCTTCAATCAGATAAAGGCAAAGCTCGTGCACCTAGTCAATTGCAGTCCTCCAGTAGAAAAAATTATTCAAAAATGGATGGTATTATTGAGCAGCTCGGAAACCAATCAGTTAATATCGTCGAAAATATTAATAACGAGATCAAAAAGTTCGGATTTCGGAGGCTGACTGGTAGAGTTGGGAAAAAGCTTCCAATGCAATTCATTTCGATTGAAAAATTCCATTATGAATATCATTAAATGATTCGGCGCTTGATCCGATGGAAGAGAGAGAAAGAGAAAAATAGAGTTATTCAACTAGCAAAGCAGAGCGCGGAATTTCGTTTCCGTTTCAACGCCCCATGACAAATAGAAATGCAAACAACAACACTCTGGCCACCTTGCTGAGCAAGGAGCGAGGGAATTGAAATTTTTTAATCAGTTAAGTAACACTCTTCCATGATTTCTGAAATTCCTGTATACATTTAAGAGCAGAAGGAGGCTGCCCTCCAACATCATCCCAGCAACAACGATTCGAATAGTGAAATGCTACCACCACACCGGTGATTATGATGAGATGCTGATGATGATTACCTTCCGTGTCAGTTCGTTAACCGGTCGTTTTGAATGTGAATTTTTCTCCGCTCAGCCATGTGCGAAATTTTGCCAGCATTTTTCGCGCGCCACTGCCGACGAAACAAAGAAAAGTCTCAATAAGAGTAAAGGTGTAAAAATATTAGTAGTTCTGGAGAGGAGAAATAAAAGGTGGTATCATCTGGATTACGATTACACGGCAAGCCGTCCTGCAGCGGAAAACGCGATACTTACTGAAAGGTGTGAAAGCAACACCTCGGGCGACGTTTCATGAATGGATCACTTTTTACAATTAATTTGACCAACAACGGTTTCGCTTTCCTTACACATCAATAAACGAACTGCACATTAAAACTGAGATATCCATTATGATTAATCACTTTTTTATCCTGATTATTATCTGAAAATCCACCAGTTGTCAAAAAAAAATCTTACCCCTTTCCCATGTAATTATAAAAAACAAAGCCACCCGTCATAAATCTGATATTGTTCCAAGCTGCCCCAAGCTTTCATTTCATTACAGAACATTCGTCGTAGCAATCGGCGGAAAAACTCATTTCTTGCAACGAACAGGAGCCATCTTTGATTGTACCGGGGTTCGTGTTTTTTGTTGTTGATTTTCGGGGCACAAAAAACATTCGCAAAACTGAAAGATGATTACTTTACCTTTGCATAACAACAACAACTGCGGAAAACACCCACTATTCTGTCTCGCTTTGCCTGACGTGGTCTTCTGCCTCGTGTTTGTGGAACCCAGTCAAGCCACGTGGGAAGCAGGGGTGGAACGAAACGCCAGCAGTATTTTCCGTAATTCTGCCGAGCAAACGAGTTTGCGTTATTGTTTTGGAAAATGATTAAAATTACTTCATATACGCTGACAAAGGATGCGCACGCTGTTGTTGATGCTATTTGTTCGCTTGCAGGGGAAAACGAAACGAAATAAAAGAATGAAATATACCACCTTCCTACCTTCCTACTTCTGTTCCGTGCAGCTTCATCTTCTGTGACGGTTGGTGGAAAACCATTCTACCTTCATCACTGTGAACCACCTGCCACCCTTTTTTCCATGGCCTCCTTGGCCATGGGGATTGGAATAATGATTCCGTGTATTTCACTTTTAGTCTCGGTGGAACGCCTGATGAGATTGTGTTATGATTATGAATCCTGTTTGGATTGTTGTTGCCAGAGTTGCCGTTGTTTCGTGCTCCCCATTGAATTGAAGGAAGGAAGGATGGGTACTTCCACTGCATCATCTGTGACTATTTTTGTTAGCTGGAGCTTCGTTGAACGTTGAGATCGTACGATTACAGGTTTGCCAGATTTTATCATGTAACCTGTTTTTGAGATCAAGTATCCCGAGTTTTGATTCCCATCCTTGAATTTAACGATCTAATTATTTACGATTTCGAATCTCACACATATTTCAACTTGGGTGTTAAATGTTAATCTTAAGTTGTCCACGTCATTTATTTAGTCTGTAAAGCCTAAATCGGCTAAGACGGTGTATGTCTTTTATCTGATCCAAACAATCATTTCATCACATTTTTCAATTTTTCTCAGGGATTTTAAACCAAGTTGCTCATCATTTCATCACGAATACCATATTTATCCTAACAAAAATTGAAAAGTCAAGATGTTGACGCATCTTATCTAGAATAATTATCTAATTTAAAAATGAATATTTTCAAATGACTTGTTACATACATATGTACCAAAAATTACTTTAGAAAATCTAACTTTTTGTTGGCATCCCTGATGAATTCCGACAACATTTCACAACAAAGTAAGCAACACATTGTTGGAACCGCTAGTTTTTTTTTTCGTTGCCTCTTCCATTGCATCCCACTCCTTCTGGTGGCATGGATTTGATTCCATTTTCCGCAAATCCAACTCTATACCACCCGCCTCGACGTCACGGATGTCGAGACTAGTACGAACAGCGTATTTCTACGGCTCAGCCCAGCCAGCCAGATTCGCCCTGGAGGCGGCAGCAGATGAAAATGAGAAAATCTTATCCAATCATGGAGCTCCACCAAAGGGAAAAACCGTGGAACACAACTCCATTTTATATTGTTTGGCCTCGATGGGAAAGAGGAGAGCAAAGCTGTGTGGGTTGAGAGTAGCGGGAAAATATGAACTGTACACAACAAGTCGGTACGGGAATAATATTTTAAAATTATGTTGGCATCCCATGTTTCCCGCCTGCAGCAGCAGCAGCAGCAGCCTTCACGTTTCCTCCCGGTTTGCACGCGTTTTCATAATTTACAAATGAATAAACTTTTTATCCTGACAAAGGCAGCAAACTGATGCGCACCGGATGCACAACGAGTTGTGCAGTAGCGATAGATCCTGAAGGACGAAACTATTTCAGCACAATTTTCTGAATTAATCAAATGAAAGTTGTTTTTAAGTTGATTAAAACATTTTTTTCTAATTTGGTTCACGAGTGATCGAAGCAAGCCTTGCTCGGAAACGGTCGTGTTTTTTTTCGGTCGTCGCGTTCGATATTTTCGTTGGCAATATCTTACAAAGAGAAAATATGGCGAAATGTTTCGTTGCATTAATTTGTAATGTGTAAAAAATAGAGTCTCCATAGAAATCCTTTTCTGGTGGTGTGTGAAGTAACGAAATATGAGAGTAGAATTCAAAATCATCGATACATTAACGATATATACGGGCCCAGTTTCTTTTTTCGGCTGCTGTTGTACGTTAACTCGATAAAGAAAATATGTTTTATGCAGTGTTTTCGAGGTTCCGCGAATCAAACGAAGTGCTTCCTACTGGCAGTGCAATTTAGAAAAATGTTATTCCATATAAAAAATAATAATAAAAAAGGAAAATTTGGAACGGGATGTGAGAAAAATGACCGCTGCAATTCGTTGGACCGAAAAGCTGTTCATCACTCCTTGGACTTTCACTTGTGCTTTATTTGGTTTCAAGTTCAAGATGAAGCACACACTTTATCCTGTTGAATTGTTGAACGGACGCGTGAAGTGCCGAAATCGGTTAGGATGTGTTATAAAAGTGAAAAAATTTCAAAATGAGTGTTCTGAAATGAAAGGAAAATGTGAGGAGAAAAACTGTGAGCGCTGGAAAAAGCTAAATTGGCGATTTTTGTTTAGCTTGGTTGCGCGATATAGTAGTACAAACCACTAAAGTGCACTGTGTGGAATTGAGAAGGGAAGGAAAATGATGGTGATGATGGTAGTTATCTTAGAGCTAGAGAAATGCCAAGAAATGGAAAACGGAAGAAATATTGACTAGATTAGTGTAGGTTACAGAAACAGAGTGTGGAAGAGGAAAGAACATGTTTGCTGTTTCGGCTGTGCTACATGCTGATGTCAAGTTGGCCACAAACCCTGGTGATTTTAAAACTTGGATTGCTTCGATTATATTTCCTGAGATTTGCCGTGGGAAGTATATTGAAACGACATAAAAGCTAAGTATATTTTTCCTATATGTACCTTAATTTACCATTGAGAGGCCGGGGCTGGGGTTATTTTTTTCTCATTCTGAACTATTGACACAGATTTGTATCTTAGCACAGTGTGGCAATGTGGGAAGGTGAGGGCACATTTTCCTTGTGAAACAATCTTCAGAATACATCGTGTTGTTAAATGTTTGTTCGTGTTTACGGTGCTGTAAAATGATGGTGGGGGGGGGGGGTGGTTTTTTTGATATTAATTATGTTTTTTGTTCTTCTAATATTTCTTTTCAAGAGCGAGCAAAGGCGCTATATCCAAGGTCAAAGACCAGAAATGGTAGTGCATTGAAATCCGGAACTGTCAATATTTATTTTTATATTAACTAACGTGAATAATGAACTGAAGTCGAATTTTTTTTAACATAATGGTTCTTATTAAAAATTTTCAAAAATTTGTAAGTTTCTTACTATATTCATATTTAGGGTTTAGGATTTCTATGCAAAAAAAACATCATTTCCATCCCCAGAAGGACGAATTCCTCGGATCACCATCAAGGAGCACAGGAAGTTTAACATAAGTGCTCCCAACGTTAGAATCTTAGTTGTAGCAATGGAAACGTATGGTACTGTTGTCCACGTTTCTTCTTCCCTGTGTTCCTGTTGTCTCTGCGTCCAATACTGCACAGTGGGCCCGGCCAAGTTAAGATGAGTAGTAAATGTACTTTTACTACTCACCGGGATGCTGACAAGATCTGGCTGTGTATGTATCATAAGCATAAGCATAAGCATTAAAACATTTTTTTCTAATTTTTTTACTGAACCAAACATGAAGGTGTAAAACCGAAGCCCAGAAAAAAGAGTCATCATTATTAACGTTTCACTATTTTTGCGATTTGCAGGTTGTTCGATTGGACAGGACTTGGTAGGCTGTGGCCGAACCTGACAGTTGGTATTTTTTTTTCGGGCAGAAAATCAAATCTTTTAATAGTGATAACTTTATTAGAAGAAAAATATTTTGACTGAAGAAGCTGAAAGAGTTTTTTGAAGCAGAGCGAAGAAAGACCGCAAACTTGTTCTAAAATTTTGTTAGTACAAGCAAGAAATCGGTAACCAGAAGGGAGTCCCTTGATTCCTATAGACGCTTCCCGATTCTCCAAAAAGCATCTGATGTGCCCTTTCTAGTGATTGAACTAAAATAGCTGTAGAAATTTTTTTGTGAGATGTACCCTTTTTAATATTTATTTTTATAATGTTGTGTTGTGTACATTCTATAATTTTAAATATCGTTATGGATTATTAGGCACATAAAAATGACCTTACGAACAATAATGCTAATGGATGCGTGTCCAAAATGACCAGATTATTTAGTTATAATGATTGCTGTTATGATATTAAGCCCGTTTCAATTAGAATTGGAACATACATACTTTAGCTCATATTGTGGTGCTTATGCAGGACGGATTTGCATGTATTAACGTATATATTTTGTTTCTCTAAAAATCGACTGTACTTTGTAAACAATCAACATGGAAGCTGAAAAAAGGGTAAAAATGTGCACAGATATTTGGAAAATTACCGTATGGTGCGCTATCGGAAGCGTGGTAAGATTTTGAAGACGATTAAGGGGAATTCCAATCTATCGAACCGTCGGTGTGCACCGCCTAAAGATCCGTTTTACAGGAAAAAATCGAGAATTCCTTCGAAACCGTGACGAATTTTATCCGTGTAATTTCTAAAAATTATAAAGAAAACTCCATATTTGAATAAAAAATATCTTGAATTTAATAAGAAATAACTGAAATACAAGCAATTGTTTTTCTTCGGTTCTATCTGAAGCAAGCTTAACTTTTAAATTCCAATTTTACAAATCTAATTCATGATAAACAGTTTGATGGGTGTTATTTTTTTTAAATTTAAATCGTTGGTATTGAACTCCTCATTGCGAAATCAGAAAAGTAAGGCATGAAATCGTTGGTATTGAACTCCTCATTACGAAATCAAAAAAGCAAGGCATGATATCTCAACAACCAAGAAATAAATAGGTACGCAATTTTAAGTTTAAAATCCAAACATTTTTGGAGCGAAAAGTTACCTTTCTTCATTTCTCAGTAATTCAGAAATCAAATTGTATGTTAGATTTTATCAGATGTTTAAGTTTTAATTTAAGAGACCATATATTGTAAACTCAGCTTAAGTGATGTAGAATTGTGTGATGTCCGTTTGAAGTTTCTAGTAAAATCCGTTTGGAATCATTTAAAAAGAACTATTCACTTTACGCAAATTAGCATGGTCTCAGAGCCATTTAACTAGCTACTAACCACGATTTTTTCTAATAAATAGGAGAAAAATTAAGTGTAAGCAGAAAACTTATTTTGAAAAAAATAGTTCAATAAATTGCCTCTTGCACATTATCTCATAAAAATACCAGAACATAAATTTTACTGTGTTTAAAATATCAGCTTGGAAGTGCTTTTTGCAACTCCGTAGCAAAATATTTGTTTTAAGAACAAGTTCTCTGGTGTTGGGAAAACGTGATAGAAATGTCACTTTTAGCACATTTAAAAAAAAATTGCCGTGTAAAAATGTTTTCAAGATCTTTGGGCGTTGTATTTTTTTACAGAACTTTTTCTATTTCAGCCATATGTGATAGAAATATTGTTATTTTTGCATCACAGCATGCGAAAATACAACACGTGTTGTAAAAAAACTTCAAGGCCGCTGATCTTGAAAAACTTTTTGCATGGTAAAGTTTCCAAAATGTGCCAAAAGTGTCAAAATTTCTACCACTTTTTCCCAACACCAGTGAACTTACTCTAAGTTACGTAGTTTGTTTTTGAAAAGGCCTGCTTTTTCTACCGAAAAAACAATGTTAAAAAGTATTACTATCAAATACAGCGGAAGGCCTAGTCGCCGAAATCCGAACTGTTAACCAGAACCTTGGCTAGGTCCAAGTGAAGAAGCTGATTCCGGATCGTCTACATTGGAGGTCTTTTACCACGGCCCTACGCGTCGGAGAATTGACGTGGGATTATTAAGTGAGTAAGTACAAATTACGAAAATACATATGTACTCACATTAGCCATTCTATTACTTAACAAAGTTCTTTAGCAGTAAATTTCCTCAAAGCTTTTTGTGAATAATACACAAATTTTTACATACAAAAAAAATAGGGCCCAAGATTAGGATTCACTTGTGAAAATTAAGATTTACTTGTGAAAACGTTGTTTAAAAATTGTGCAAAACATCAAGCATGAGTTTTGAACCTAAACAATCTATTTGGATCTCAGTGCCGGGTAATTGTACAAAAATGTACAAAAATCGATGATTACTGGAAAGTTTCCTGCAAAACAAAATGTAGATAGCCAATTTCAAACAAGAACTAAAGAGCTCTGCTATTAACTAAACGTGCTAGTCGAATAAAATAATAATAATCTAAAAGAAAGAACTCAAATTCCTATTGAGCAAAGACAATTATTACAGTTCCTCATAATCAATTATGATTGGCTTCCATTAGCTCCGCCCTTTTTTCATAACCACTCACCCGAGGGGCAAACATACGAACGGTTCGGAAACCAACGTGGATATAACAATAACGTCAGCCAGATAATGAAGATGATAAATAAAAACCGCAAATTATCTCCTCACACAACACCGGTCGTCGTGGCACCCTAATTTTCGTAACCGAATGAAAACAGTAGAAGCGAACAGGAGGAAAAAAAAATGGTACATCCTCACAAACAACAATGGCTGATTATCGCCACATTTGGGTGCGATGAGTTTGATATACCAACAGTTAGCATATCGTTCTCTGTTTCATTCAGGCTACCAGCACCCGGTGAAAGAAAAGAGACGGCAGCCAACCGCAGATCGGTATCATGTCGGAAAAACAACAATAGGAGCGCAAGCGCTAAATGAAATTATATTTTCCCAACCACGCGACATGACTGGCTGAGTGGGTGGCGAAAGGACTGGAAGGAGGCAAATATAATCAAATTAGATATGCACTGGCGCGCTCTGGGTTTCCATTTCTGTCTGTTGGTCGGGTCGTAGTTTTCTTGTTGGCTCTTTATTGCTTCTTACTCGCTACTTTCTCGATCTCGTTTTACTGAAATCAGCTGAAATTTAAAAGAAAATTAAGTGAACTATCCTAGGTTTAGAATGGAAGCTTTAGATATTTCCGGCAAGACCTTAAAATATTGTTATAGGTCTTATATAGTACAGTGGCATGATATTCACGGGGTGCATGATTTTGTTTATGAATTCTCGCGTGAGCTTTCATTACGTCGTATGGAACATCTTAAGAATTCACATAACACTGCTGCAAAAGTTATCAAAACAACTTTAAATTTTGTGTTTAACATATAGAATATGTTGTCAAGGCTACAAATATTCTAAATGGAAATAAGTTGTGACTAGTTTATGCCAGTTTTTGTATTTTTACATAATAAAACTGTTCGTTTACCAGTTGTTTCATATGACGTAATGAAGCTCATGCGAGAATTGTTTATTTTTTAACAAAGGGTAAGTTATGAGGGGAAAACTGTACAAGAAGCACCAGTTAAGCATAATCGCTATATACAGCGATATCATTCATATAAGAACCAAATTGAAAGTTTACTACGATTTAGGGATCAGATTTACGTGTTATAAAAAGAAAAGAATATGATAAAAACACGATTTTGACAATATTTAAAAAAAACCAAAACAGCCAGAAAACTAGTGAACAGAACGCACCATACCGGAAAAGTGGTGAGAAATGGAACAATGATTAAACGGAATGTAATAATTGAAACATCGAATGTTTAATAACATGTTCATCGTATTTTTTTATCCAGCCATACTTTGGCAAAAGACCATTTATTATTGCTAAACTAATCGATTTTTTTTATTCATACAACGAAAGACATCGAAACCCGGATCAGAAAGGCCCGATTTGCGTTTGCGAGTCTCCGAAACATCTGGCGGTCACGCCAGATCTCTCTACGGACCAAAATCCGAATCTTCAACTCAAACGTCAAATCCGTATTGCTGTACGGGTGCGAAACTTGGTGCACATATGCGGTGACGACGCGAAAACTGCAAGTATTTGTAAACCGCTGCCTGCGGAATATCATCCGCGCTTGGTGGCCTGGCAACTGGATCTCGAATGAGGAACTACATCGCCGGTGTCATCAAAAGGCGCTAGAAATCGAGATTCGGGAACGTAAGTGGAGATGGATTGGGCACACGCTGCGAAGAGATGAAAACGAGATTTGCAGAGAGGCGCTAGATTGGAATCCAGAAGGTCATCGAAGAAGAGGCAGACCCAGAAACTCTTGGCGGCGAAGCCTAGCCGCTGAAATCCGAACCGTCGACGAGAATCTTGACTGGGACCAGGTGAAGACGCTGGCTTCGGATCGTCAACAGTGGAGGTCTTTTACCACGGCCCTATGCACCGGAGGATCGGCGCGGGATCATTAAGTAAGTAAGTAAGTATACAACGCTTATTTAGCTTATAAAATTTACTTATAAGTCATGTTTATCTTGAACAATGCTATTTAATATTTATAGCTTTTTTGGATTTTCTAGTATTTTTTTTCTTCATAAACCTAGAAAAAATTTAAGTTATTTCGAGTAACCACAACAAACAATGCTCTATATCGGGTGACCAACCAGTTGAAAAAACGGACCAATTCGAATTTAAAATCCTTTTGGTGGGCCGTACTCAAAATATCACTTACTAACAATTTGTAAAGCTTCATGGATAGTCATGGATAGTCATAGAGAAGTATGAAAATTAAACTTCATATTTTTGTGATATCAAATGTTTAAAGAATAAAAACTAAACAAGGAAAGAAAAAATGAATTCGGGTATTATTTATTGAAAAAGTTGAAAAGGAAATTTAACACGATTTTTCAGCGGGAATTGATAAGGTGTATCACTTAATCTTAGTTAGTTTTTATGGAAATTTATTGATTGATTATAACTTTTTGCAAACATTTGTTCTTCCAAAAAGAGACATCTTTTTATTAGCTTTTTTTTATCAAAAACAAAAAATTGTCAAGGCTTTTGTAATGTTTTCATTGAAAAAATCATTCCAATTGTATTCTGGAGTGATATTTTTCTTAAGGAAATCGCTCTCTTTTAAGCGATGGACTTTGAATTTTTACACAATTACTCAATGTTTGGCATGATTTCTCTATGAAACTTCTGAAAATAGTCGTCTCAAATTTCAGTCAAACCCAATTTTGCCTTTAACTATGATTCATGTCGATTAGAATGACATGTCAATCATGTCGACAAGAGCTCTCATTATTCAAGAACAAAAATAGTGCTCTTGTTAATGTTTTTTTTCTGCCAGCACTTGTGTAATTGATAATCTGTATCCTTCCTATTTTTATTTGTTCTCGAGATCCGCTTGCATTTTTTTTTTCAAATTTTAAAATGATAGTTGAATAAAATGGAAAAAATGTCATCTATATAAAAAATAAGCTTCGATATTGTGGTTCGCGTTCTAGTAAAATTGCACTTTTACTTTGAAAAAACCCAAGGAATGCTAGAAAAAAATTGACCATGACTGTTGGGCAAGTTACAGACATGCCATTTTTTTTTGGTTTAGTGTAGACTAGTGTTTTATGAAAATCTATCGAAGAAAAAAGACGAAAAAAATAAATGAAAAAAAAGCTTCAAGCTATGTATTGTGGACATCGAAGCTGACTAAATTCAGAACTCAAAATATTCAACTCTGTGAAACTCAAATGTTGATCCCATACGAGCTCCGTTTTACATTCGACCGATTATACTATTGAAATTATTATTATTATTCATTTTGATTGGCCGTCTGACAGGAACCTGTGAGAGGAATTGAGCCTCGATTAATTGAAAAATCTCGACATTTTGGCAGAAACATTGATTAGCTTATAAGAACGACTCCATTTCTTGACCTTCACGTAAAAATAGGAAGAAATCCCACGAAATTATTGCTAATAACACTTAACAGTAGATGCTGGAGACATCTTTTATCGTTCCCTCGTCTAAAAATATATGTTTCAAACTTATTTCTTATGCTTAAAAACTCCCTTGTACCAAATTCTTTCAGCGTACAATTAAAATATAGACGTCCTCTTTTGTCGACCCCTGACTCGAAATTTGACACCTAAGATCAATTGCCCCCTCTTTAAACTGCCATGTACAATATCGGAATGTCGCAAAAACAGTGAAAAGGTAATGTGAATGACCCATTGTGTCGACTCCTGACCCAAAATTGGATAATTGAAATTAGCTGTTCTGATGTTCCGATGTATTAAAACGTCAATATCACCGAAACAGTATCTGTGTTATTATATGGACGACCCGCTTTTGAAAGGGTCTTCTGAAAATCTATAAACATTTTTCATCATTTCTGGTCCAAATAAGCATTCTTGCCAAATTTTAGCTCTCTAGGTCTTCAGACAGCTGAGCCCATTGAAGACAAATATGAACAATGTTTTGAAGATGCCCCGAATTGAAAAACTTTATAAAAAAAAGATTTTTTTGACAATGTTTGAAACAATCGCATAAGCACAGGGGCTAAAAAATTTTACTTTCGGTACTTTTCCGATCGTAGTTTTCACACACTTTTTTTCCTTTATTTTGAAATATATTAATGCAGACTTATAACTAAATTTTCATCAAATTTTTGTTGAAATTGTTCCACAAAATACTAATATTTTTGTACTTGTATGAAAAGCGAATATCGTACATATTTTTTGAATTGTTTTCGTTATTTCCAACCCCGTCCCTAAACGGGGTCCATGTTACATCTCTTCTACCAAACTAAGGATATTTTTCTCCAAAAATCAATCCAGAATCTTGGTAATTCATAGACTTAACTGCGAATCATTTTTTTGGATCGAAAAACACATGGATCAAGGTTTTTTGAGGTCATTAAGTTGATGTTTTTTTTTGGAAAATAGGTCCATTTGCAGTTTTCTCATGTTTGTAAGCTTCTCTTAGCAGTCACTTTTGACAAATGCTTGCCAAACATTTTTCATCACTATGGATTGTTAGATTAAAATATTTCGAAACATTCTGCGAAAAAAGTAAGCAAAAAAATGATAGACTTTGGTTTTAAACCGATTTTAGTGGTCCCCGTCTAAAGACGGCGCTAAGCACTAGAGGAACGGGCAATCATTTTCAGATATCATGTTATATGAAATAGGTTGGCAAAAAGAGTCGTCTACTTTTACAGTTCACTGTCTTTAAGATAATGACGTTGCCATGCATTTGGTAGTAATGAAAAATTTATGTCGCTACTTTGATAGTTCTAGTACATTTTCCGCTAATTTCTTTTTTCAAAATCTGCCTGCGACCTCATCAAGTCTATTCTTGACCAACGAAGTCAGGTGGTCCGTTGCAATAGTAGCTCGCCCACCGAATGCCCGCTCAGCGATGGCTCTCCACAGGGGTCATGCCTAAGCGCACTTCTGTTCAGTCTGTACATCAACAGTCTGCTCTCCTCTGGAGATGTCAAAACCAACTGTATGCAGATGATCTCCAAATCTCTAATTCCAAACCAGTAACTGAAATAGATAGACTGATGAATGCTTTTAAAGATCTTAGGACACAATTTATTGTATAATTTTTAAATCAGGGTTCTAGATTTCTTGTGGCAAACATACCAAGGCCTGTTACCCGGCTATCTACAACAACCCCTGCCAAAAGGGAAGCTTGAGAGGTCCGGAGCTTCATTATTCTCAGGCTCACCATGTCGAGTAGGAAGAGTTTTGTGGTGCAAGGTGCATCATGTTGAAACGGGTTTAACGAGTGTTAATGTCAAAAAATTTTCTTCAATTTTATTCTTGATTTTTTGTTGAATAATTTTTGAGTTTTGACAATTGTCTGGATATTGCCCGGATTTTTGGTCGTCAATTTTAATTTGATTTTACCAAGAGTTTATATAAAATTGCCCGAATTTGTCCGACCTGTATATGTGAAGAAAAAAATCTGGCAACTTTACCTTAGAGACAAAACTCAAACCTACCATGCCAGTTTTAAAAGAACTGTTGAAAGTTTTTATTCCAGTCTAAATGTTTTGTGATTATGTTGATTCTCCTGAAATTTTTTTTCTTCATTTTCTGTTTAACCTTATGTATTTCCAAAGAAGGCTATCGTTACTCAATTAAATTACAACTACAGTTACAATTACTATTAAAAAATACATTTCGGGGTTTTAAGGAACGAACAATCGATTTAGATGGTTATTGTATTTGTATTCGAGTAGCAAAATGGGTCATTCATAATAAGTGTTTTGCTATAATGAAGCTATTATGCATCGGATTTATGCTATTATATGTTTTATATGTTTTATGCTATTATGCATCGGATTGATAAGCAAAATTAAGAATTAATATCAGGAAAAGGGTCGTCCATCTAAAATATTCAACCTATATTGTCGGAATAGATCGGTGTGGCACGGCTATGCCAAAAATGACGCTCAAATGCATTGGGTCGATAGAAAATGAATGAATGAATGAACAGGAACCAAGTGAGAAAATCAATTTGTTTTGGGTATTGAGTATTGGATAACCGTGAAACAAAAAAAGAAGCGTTTTTGAAAAATTGTCGTGAAAATGAAACGGGTCAATGTGCAAATAGCAAAACAGGTCTTGGAAAAAAACGGTACGACGTTTAAGAGGGGACTCGTTTTTCGATGAAAGTTTTCTCGGTTAAATTTAATATTAGACGCATCATTGAAAGTCATTGATTACTTGGTATTTGAAGAGAGAAGAAAATGACTAGAAAAAATAGTAAAGTTCGATAAACTCTTGAATTCACTAGAAATCATATCGATAAGTCTAATAGAGATAAAAGTTTTTTTTTCAAATTTACAAACACTTATTATTTTTTTTAATTAAATAATTGAACTACGTTCAATGCGTTGATAATGTCAACTTTAAAAAGATAATTAATCAATCATTCAATTTATCTACGTTATGCAACAACAAAGCATGCCTTCATTCAGCATTTCCACACCCTAGCTCGGGTAACTAGATGCCAGGAATCCGATATAGGAGGGAAAAACTGCACACGGCTGCTGATGCTGCCTAGCTTTAGGAGCTGATATTTGGAATCCGGAAGGACGAATGCACAAGTGGCACAACAAAAATCCATTCACTGGAGAGCGAGCGGAAAAAACAAAAAGAACGCGAGAGGGAGAGGGAACATCCGTTCGGGTAAAACGGTTTGGGGGTGGTTTCGGTGGCATTGTGGGCTGGGAGATTTGCATCAATTTTAAAAAGGGATGTTTATGATAAAAATCATCAGTCCTTTTGTAGGCTTTGAGCAGGGCGGTTGGTTCCTACTGCAGTTGGATTAAAACCGTTAGAACCTTCACGATCGTAACTCGTGTGGAATAAGATAAATTCTGTGCAATTTTGTGACTCCCATCTGTTATAGGCGATATGGCTGGACCGTTTATCTCGCCACTTCCGGGGGATTTGCTGACCGAGTATATGTTCGGAAGGCGCCGTCAGCGTAGGAATAGAACCACTTTCACACCGCAACAGTTGCAGGAGTTGGAGGCACTGTTTCAGAAAACGCACTACCCGGATGTGTTCCTGCGGGAGGAAGTGGCCCTAAGGATTAGCCTCAGTGAGGCGCGAGTGCAGGTGAATTGAAGAGTTTGAATGTTGGTCGCACGTGGCACAGTGGAAATAGTGAATTCAGAAGTTATTTGTCCTTAGCGGGTTTTCAATTAACTCCAATATGGATTAGTGGAAACGGAATTTAGAATAAGCATATCAGTAAACGATTCATCTGTTTTTTTTTATATATATTGAACTCGATATTTACGGGTTAAAGAAAATTGTCACGAAGTGAATTTTTGTATCACATTTGTCTATCAAAAGTAAATTTTGAAGTAAAGATTTGAGTTAAATTTGTCATTATATGTAAACCACTTTTGTTGGAATCAATACAAAACAAAGTCTTTGCATGATAATATGAAACATAACATTTTGATATTTAAGGATATTTCTCTGATGATGTATTTATTAAAATGCGAGTAATCATATTGTGATGTCACAAAGTTTAACATTTTCCACATTTACTCCCTTAATTTAAACGTTTCGAAGCTTATGTAATAAAAAAAAGTTTATAAAATGAGAAATTATTAAAACACTTAAAGCTATGGGCTCAGCATGGTCAGAACTACTCAGAACTCAGAAGTAAAATAGATGAAATTTTAATTATTGCCTCAACATAACATCCCGAACAGATTTTTTTTTAAAAATGTGGTCTAGAAATTCGTTAAATAAAACTCAAGGCTGGTATACATTTGCAGTTAAAAACGTTTTTTTCGGATTCCCATAAATTCGTAGCTAAAATGTATCACTTTTTTTATTTAGCTTTAAATGTTGCTGTGAAATTCCTTCTTAGATTTTTTGTGATATAACGAAAACACTTAAACCTAAAAAGGTAAAGTTGAATTGATCATCTTCTGTGAGGAATAATGACTGAATGAAGGTCCCTAATTTGCTTCAAATTTGTTTTGGGAAATTGATTGCAAACAAAAATTATTTTTTTCTAAATTTGTGCTATCAAAACATTTAGAAATCCTGACTGTTTTGATAGCACCTGCTCCCGGAATTATCTTTGAAAAAAATGATTTCATGGAAGAGTTCAAGTAGGCGTTGCCTTGCATGTACGTCAAAATTATCGCTCCGTGTACTTTTGTTTCCAGACATAAGAAAACAGCATAGAAAATATTAATCGAACATCGAATCCAGCTGCGACGGTGAGCATAAATGTGAATAACCCAGTGGATATTTCATACACAGGAAAGATGCGAGAAGAGGCAAATCGGCTTCAGAAAATTCGGTTGAAATAGGTCCCATCATCAAAACAGCATCATCCCTGTACTGACTAAAGTTGCACGGATCCGAATCATTATTTGTTGAAATCAAATCTTTTTCACGATTTTAAGCTAAAATTTCATTATGATTTATAAAAGTCCCCCAAGAAGTGAAATGAAATTTTTAACTTCTCTTTTATTGTTCCAAGCTTCGGAGTTTTCAACAAACTTGTTAAAATTAAAATTTTATACAACTGTGTTCCAGGTGTCTTGTTTCAAAAATGATTACCTATCTTCCGATCTATGGCCTAGTGAGAAATATCTCTAAAAATTAGTTTTTTTTATTTTAACTTTTTTTTATGTTCTTCGGCCAACACGCAGAAAAATTAGATCAACATAAACTCGGATACAAGCGAATACAAACGGTTTTACCTATATCTTGTAAATAAAATCTTTATCTCCCATTTGTATCTAAAGCGGGCTTCCGAAAATTATTAAATGTTTGTCAAATTTGGCGTGAGTTAAACAACTTTGTGGAACATGTAAAAAAAATCATTAATGACGGAAAAGGTAATGATTGAAAAACTGAAAAAGAGCTATTTTTGTTAATATTATGACCATAACTCTGGAGAATTACATTTTACAAACTAAAAGTGTTCAACTAAGTTTTGCATTTTAATGAGTTGATTAACTTTGTGGAACATGTTGAAATCTTCAAATTGACGTAAAGAAGTTAAGATTTAAGCTGATTTTTATGTGATCTGATTTTTAGATGTTTTTTTTTCTTCATTTAAGCCTGTAGGTCGGAAGATAATCATTTATGTTACTTGATACTTGGAAAAAGGTTATTTAAAATTTTATTTTGAACAAGTTTGTCGAAGCGTCTAAAGAGCTAGAACCATTAAAGAAAAGTTAGACTGAATCAAAGCAATCGAAAAATTCCCTTTAATTCAACCTCGGTATAAGAAAAGTTCTGATGCCGGTATTTCTACAGCTTATACCGTGGTTGAATAAATGGGAATCTTTCGATTGCTTTGATTCAGTAGAACTATTCAACCAAGTAGGCTCACAACACGCAATAGAGGGAAAAGTTAGAAATTTTATCGCTCTTCTAGGAGGGATTAGAAAAAAAAATTATAGAGCTTATTTTACTGAAAAACTTCTCCGAAGACAATATCCTAAAATGTAAAAGAAAAAAGTTATAAGCAACAATCACGTTTTTTGCATTTTTTACCACTGTGCAATGAATGGCCCTAACAACTGAACTGTGCCAAATTTCAGCCCAATCGGGATTAAGTTAGATGTGCCTTAAATAGCTCCAAGTTTCAGTTTTTTTACCCTCAAAAATTGCCTAAGGGGAGACCAAAAGAAATCGAAATAATGGGAATTTAAATTTTTGTGTCAAATGGCTCAAAAATTCATGAACCGTCAATATCTGGTGTTATCTAAAAAAAAATTGACCAAACTCGACGGAAAATCAACAAAGACTCAGTAAGTCGATTTTCGGCAGAAAATCAACAAAGGCAAGGTAATATGATATCTCGACATTTTATGCATTTCGAAGACATTTGCCATCAAAATTAAAAATTCGGTTTTTACAATTTCTTTTAGTCCCCCCTTAGATTTTGCACAGGTCTGTGTTTTGGATCAACCTAATAAATGTATATGGTCGGCTTGCGAATTTCGCCATGACCCATTTGGCAATGCCACCCTAATGTTTGTCAATACTCTATACGGAGACCAGGGGTAAAACGCCCACGTTTAGAAGAATGTTTTACAATACGTAGATAGAGAATGAAATTAAGTAAAAGCGACACATGTTTCGAAAAGGGGATTGTTTTTCTTTCTTTATGAGAAATTACAAAATTGGTTACAAAATTACAAAACTGCTTATCGATCAAGTAATAAAAGATCATTTAGCGAGAGTTTTTTGTTTGAAATTTCAGTGGTTTGGAAAAAATATTAGAACAAAATTTTATCAAAAGAGCTTACCTTCAAACAGGTTGTACGAATCATCTTTCAAGTAACTTACATCCTAGTTAAATAAAAAAGGTTTGAATCCGATTTGTGTAATGTGCAGTTTTGAGATTTTTTCAGTGTTTATCCTTGTGCTTCTTATTTCAATGCAATACTCGTTTAACCCTTCATTTCATGATTTTTTATTTTTTCTCGAAAAAAATTCTCAAGAGTGTGCAATGATGAGTACATGAAGGGAAAAATAATGAAAAAATATTATTTTCACATATTTCTGTTATTTAGCAAAAATATTAATTGTTGCAAATTTGCAACAACATGAAACGGTTATACCTTTTTGTTCTTCACACAAGATAATTAGAAATATATGCTAACTCCTAATTTCTTTTGCACTAATCATAGTTTTATCATAAAAACTTCGTAAATCTAGATTTTTGGACACCGTGAGAGTTTAGAATTTAGCTGGGGGTAGCTATGTTTGTTGTTAATCCACCATGGGTGCACGGATTCACCGCAGTTTCTGCCTAAGTAAGTGCACATGCACATGCATTCTTCGATTATTAAGTTCGACAAATTTCCAATGCAGCGTACATCATACCCGGACCTCATGGCGTCGTATGAACTGTTATGGAGTGAATGTATTGCGTGTTTTGATGTAGGTATATTTTGGAAGAACAAGTCAATCAGGTGGGCTAGTTTAATTATGGGTATTCCGGCATCCGTGTACATACCTGGCCAGCTGGTAATTGTTTGAACATTCTTATTATAAAGTCAGATATAGGATGAAATACATCTAACCTGTCAGTCTATGATTTTGAAAAGAATAATTTTTTTAACTCGAATTTGAAAATGATTTAATAATCTTAATAAAGAGCATTTTTCGTCGATTCATTATTAAAAGCCAATCATACTTTAGAAAAAACAATGAGCATTGTATTATGTATGTATGTATGTATGTATGTATGTATGTATGTATGTATGTATGTATGTATTATGTATGTATGTATGTATGTATGTATGTATGTATGTATGTATGTATGTATGTATGTATGTATGTATGTATGTATGTATGTATGTATGTATGTATGTATTGTATGTATTATGTATTACTGGCTGATTTGTTTGCTTTGTAAAATAAATCTAAAAATCTTATTTAATTAAGTTAAAAGAAATTGGAAAATTCCTTCCCTTAAATTTATTTATTGTTTAGGATTTCGATTTTACTAATAATTTTCTTTGCTCATATCCTAAAAATAAGAAGAAAAATCCAACTATTGACAACTTGAAGGGATAATCCTATTTACACTAAAAAGCCCAACGTCGAGAAAAATCGGTCCAGTTGTAGTTTTCATATAACTTGTTGGCCTTTTCTGAATTTGACCTTCTTTATGAAAAGCAGAAGGAACTTTTCACTGAAATACCTCAGTTTGCAAATGGTTTGAATTATGTATTTGCTTAAACATTTGAGCTTCTAAATTCTACATTTTTATAGAATTTAAGTTACCAATGTTTTGAAAAAAAAAACAATCAAGTGGAAAAAGTTTTAATGCTAAAATTTTTCAGTTTTTTTTTCCGCTGACGACGTACAATGCAGTGTTTCTTTGCAGTATCTTTTTTATCCGCCTAGATAGCGGAAAACACGAATATTGCCGTAAATTTGGCAAATATAGATATATAAAAAAAGACGATGAGCCTTCGAGTGTTTATACTTATTTAAAAAGTCCAATTTTTATTCCATAGGTATGGTTTCAAAACCGTCGGGCAAAATGGCGCAAACAGGCGCGTCTGCAACTACTTCAGGATGCTTGGAGAATGCGTTGTCTAGGGATCAGCTCGCCTCAGCTAGTTCCAGGTAAATATCCTCACATTTCTCTTTTCCTCAGAAGAAATCTCAGCAGGATGTTTTTCTCTCAACCAGACCCTCAAAACATCACTGGACCAATGGACAATAACAATCAACAGGGCAAGAAATCCGACGATTCGCCATCAGCCAAAGAGCCAGAATTCACCCTGATGCATCCCGCTTTTCAAGGTTCAAACAGCGCCACGCCCACTGGCAACAACAATAACAACAATAACAACAACAACAACCATCCCCCATCTTCATCACTTCCGGATGCCACCGACAAACGCCAAAATCCACCAACTACGGCATCCTTCAGCGCACCAAACATTTCCGGTAGCTACCCCGCGCTTCCGACGGACCTTTCGATGGCCGATCGCGAGTATCAGCGCATGAGAAGGGAGGCTGCCCTGGCGGCGGACGATTCCGGAAGTGATCTCTCGGATGGGTCGGAGGAAATCGATCTGACCACCAACGGGGGTTGTATCGATTATTCTAGCAAAGCTCACTAAAAATGGAACTGATGGGTTGAAGTGTGTAAATATTTACTTATAACTACTGTTTGATCGCGATCTTAGTCGGTAGTGGCAAAATCTAGTCAGAGTTTGTGTTTTCAGGATTTCTAATTTATTCATCTGTCGCAGAATAAAATAAATTTAGGATTATTAACATAATTGTATGTTAAATTGAGAAACAATGAACAAGATTGTGGCGTCACTTTCTGGAATCTGTAGATAGCTGAACATTTGGGACAAAAAACAGAAAAAGTTTCAACCAATATGGTTTTTCAATTTTTTTAGTTTCAATGGCTTACACTAATGCAATTAACCTTTCCCTTCAGCGAGGTGTAAAATAGTGGTCGAGGCAGAGTTTTATAGTCGAGTTTAAGGTAGGTTTCATCATCCATGATAACACAACCCAATTTTTTGATCAGAAGTTTGTTTGCTTTTTGCTGCTTCTGCTTCCGATGGGTCTGAAGTCCAATTCTCTCTTTGGCACGCACAACGTTAGTCGATGAGGTACCTACTTAGTTTCTTAGCCACATTCCGAAGAAGATCAATCCCTGTAAGTTTCATTGTGATCAGCGAAAAAAAAACTGAAAAGTGAACGAGTTCAATGTACATATGGGTCATTCCTTGTAAAGGGTGCCCTGCGAAAAAAAAAATCTGATCCGATATTTGCCACCCTTGGTCGGGTACAACTCGCTATGGTCTATTATACAGGTCGTCAAATTTAGAGAGAGACTTGCCAATTCCATGTCTCTTCACCCTCTCTCCATTTTTGTAAATTTTTGGAAAGGTATCTGTTCCGGATCGTCCCAACAATAACAAAAAACTTCTAGTGGACTGTATAATAGAACTAGTTGGGCCGACCGGGGAACACTTCAATCACTAGCACTTAACTTAGTGCAACAGTTCACCTTCACTTTGGTTGCTATTTCGGCTACCCAATTGTGTCTCAGTCCGTAACTGTGATATTGATCACCTGTGACATGTATTTCTTCCGATATTTAAAACACACGACCGATTTTGGGGAAGTTTAACTTTATTCCCAACTGAACTTTGATTCCGAGCCGACGGGGGTAAATTAATAAGACCGATGTGTACCGTGCGGAGTTTTCTGCGAACTGATTTTATTGGTAAAGTTAACATCGCAAATGCATGAACAAGATCAAACGATCGGGTCGCGAGAGAGTGAGTTCTCAAGAGAGAACTCACTATTTAGTTCAGTCGCTGGGGTGGCCCTTTGGTTTATGGCATCTAGTAATTTACGTTCCACAACATGCCGGCCCCCTTGAAACCAAACGGGTTTCAACATAAATTGATACAAATTCATTCATAAATCTACAAATTAATGCACCAATACCTTAAACACTAACGTTATATAAACCAAAATTCAAATCATAAAAATTAATTAAACATTTCCAATGCACAATTTGACAAACAGTTTGTTCGTGTATGCTACGCAGACGACAATATAAACCTATAGCAGTTTTCGTCTCTCTGGGGGACTGGATGGCAACTCTGTTTGCTAAGCGTGCGTCTTTTCCAAGTGTAGAATTAAATCGTGTATTATTGATTTAAAATATAGTGTTCAATAAAAAAAACTAGTTTACAAGGCAGAAAACAGTGCCTGGAGTTAATTGTGACTGAAAGTTTTTTTACAAAACATCGTGACTAGTCAGAAATTGGTGTCTTAATTATCGCTACTAGAAGAATTTCATTCGTTCCATTTCCATCTGTTCCGTAAATGAAGAAAATGGATTCGTGTTGCCAAACGAAAAAGTTGTGGAAAGTATAAGTAACGGTAACGAGAGAAATTTAGTGAGCACCCTGTTGAGTTATGGAACGCAAGGAAAGCGTTCCGTAACGCTTTCGTCTGTCAAATCAGGAGATGCGTGAAAAAAAACATACAATGAGAAAAGAAAGATGGGAAGAACCAGGAAAAAAAGATAAGTACAAATTTCTCTTACTTGAATTCACTCTAATCTCTATTATACCTAATTATTTCGTGGTCTGATTACAAGTTCTCTGGAGCTCTATACGGATTAGGTAGATGGTGTATCGGAATTTTCAACGACACAAAGCTAATAGACATAGGAAGATTGTATTTTAGATTCGTGTGTTAAAGGGTTTGATAGAAATGGATGTAATAACATCGCGCACTTTGATGTGTATAAGGTTCCGGTCAAGCGGCGGGTTGCGGGTCTGTCAAGCTGTCAGGAAGGGTTTAGGAACATCTAGAGATACTCGAATAACATTGTGGGTGGTGGGTGAATCGTTTTGGCACTAATGATGCGCTATTCGGCTAATATGTACTGTACCAGGGATTGACAACTTTTTATTCAAAAACCAAAAATCTCAATTATCATTGAAATAACAAAACCATATTAGCAGACTGTTCGAGTTCGAATATAATAGTAATAGTGTCGAATATTAAAGAGTTATTGAAAGTTTGGATCGGAGCATTAAATTAAGATCTGTAACTTAATCAAATTCTGATATTCTAGATTTATTCTAGTTCTAAATTTAAGATTTTATCGGCGTTTTATTTTTAATTTTCTTATGAATCAAAATTGCAAATTTCAAATTCTTTTTAAGATCTTGATTTGAAATACAACTTGTTAGATGATCTTTAAAAACCTTATCAGATCCCAAATTGAAACATCATAATTAATTAAAAGTGAAATCAAAATGTTAAAGTCATTGCACAAATTTACATATTGCTCTACATTCAATTTCATTGATTCCTTTTACTCTACGATTAAACTAAATACACTTATTATGAGCTTTCCGATTATCACGTCATTGTGTTTGTTCCTTTTTAAAATATTCAAATTTCATTTCTAAAATACTTCTTTTACATTAATAATCAAGTCCGAAATCGTATTGTTTAGTATTTATTCCAGATTATTGGTATTTATCGGATAAATATATATTGTTTTCTTTAAATAATTTTAAACAATTAGTTTTTAGGTTGATATAGTTTAATTTTGGAGAATAATATAAGCAAAAATCTGTCAAAATCATTGCCAAAATTAAAGCAATGCAAGCAAATATTGTTTTGTTTTAAATTTTCTTAATTTCATAATCAATATCATTTCCTTGTTGTTTTCAGCTTCTATATCATCTCACAAGTAAATTGCAAATTAGTCAAATAATCATCTTACTGCTAAATAATTTGCATTAAAATTTCATTCTAAATTTGTTACCTGATATCATCGAGAAGGAGCTTTCAATAGTTTAAACAGATTATTTAATCTTTAATAATGTAATTGTTAATATGATTTTATTTCAGATAATGGTTTTTTATCCCAATCATTTCTGTTGAATTAAATGTATTTATCCGTTTTTTTTACCCACAACAACTAGGTATTTGAACACTTCGATTGTGATAAACCAACATCGATTATTACGGTTTTGTTTTGATTATCTCAGACCACCGATTATATTTACAACAGCATTATATGGCAAATTTATCATCCCGTTTACAAATCTTTTTTTCAGTAATATTTTAGCAATCGACATATATTTATTTTTGATTTCAGTATCAGTGTGAATAAGAAAAATTAAATTGACATTAATAAAAACTCTTATTTTTATAGCTCAAAGATATTACCTTTAAAAGGACAATTGAACACTGAACCCTCGGATCCCAACTGCAGCATATACATAAATTTTAATACATATATTAAATTTTTAAGTTTATGTTAAAGAATTCATTTTCAGGTGATGAAACGATTTTAATCTTTTCTTAGAGACTTTCAGGGTAATACAATTTTTTGTTTTGTTTAAACACACGTTGAGTGCGGCGGCTTACGTTCAACCCTGCTGAAGCATAATGGGCAAATGGTTAGCAGAATCAAATTAGTTTTTTTTTCTTTTTAATAATATGATAGTTTATTTCAGCTGTTCAACAAAAAAGCGATGTATGTACCCCAAATCTTATCAATCGTTTTTATGTTATCTAAATAAATGTTATCATAGTAAATCTTTCAACAAAAATTTTGGAAATGTATTCAGATTGGCCGTTTAGCTTTTTGGCATTGCCTTTATAAATACATTTTTTTTTTAATTTAATCCATCTTTATTCAAAGTAATATATTGCCTTGGAAGGACGAAGTTATTTCAACATGTAGCTATAGGATATAACTTATACTTTATCATAAGCTTCCGCTGATTTGGTTTCATTCAACAATGTATTAATTATTAATTATTTTTCAGCTGAAGAGTTCTACTTTTTTAATTTTTATTTCACTATCTGCTTTGTTCATTGAACAAAAATGATTATATTATGTCATACCTTTAATAATTTATTCTTGATGTTAAATGAGGTTCTCAGGATCAGGGTGTAAGTGGCAATTTTAAGTTAAGTATACCTAGATCGAATTCAATACAGAATCATCATTTCAAAAATCGTATGAAAGTTTTTTTATACTTACATGGTGCCAAGTTTTAGTAAAGCTAACATGTTGAGTGCTGCAATTTACGTTCAAGCATGACTGGCACATGAGGTATATAAGGTTTTCATTTTTTTGCAATTTAATATTCCATTTCAGCTTTCCAGCAGAAAAATAACAGTCCACAAATCGTGCGCCGATATATTATTGATATATTTCCCAGCGGTATGTCGTCGTTTTCAAACTTTTAAAATTGACAAAAAAAAAACAATTGTTTTTTTTTCATAATCAAACATGATAACCAGTTCATTGTAACATTATTGTGTAATTTGTTTTTTTTTTTGCATTTACAGTCTCTTATTCTGTCCTTTATTATTAATAATTCATGAAAACAGTTGAACTAGTTTTATTTCATTCCAATCTATGTACTATTGCAACTATATTTAAAAATATATTATAAAAATAGTCACAGTTAACATAGTATTATCAAACGTTTATAGGTATAGCTGGATGGCGTCGAAAACATCAAACTATTTTAGAATTTTACGGATTTTAAAATTGAATCACAAGCAAATTAAACTATCAAAATTTTATGAATAACCTTTTTACACCGAATTATTATTAGTTTATTATCTATCGATTATTGTTTCCAGCTCCTCTCATCATCAATTAAATATTTTTAGTATTTATTCATATTTTCATTTTCCACCCATATAATATTCATTTGTACTCATTATATTTAAAATACATAAATAAATCTATCTTTAAACTAAATACGAGTCCATCTTTTGTTGGACATATCAGGATACTAATTTTATATAATTAAGCAATTATGTTCAATTTTTACCCAGATATGTCAACAATAGGAGATGGAAAGTCTAATCATAATTACATGACCCATTTGGTGATGCGGTTATGATTAGGCGGGGCTTATTGACAAGGAAAGTTACCTCGGAATGTGCAGCTAGGTCTCTGTCATTCTGAAATGGGTTTCTGGAATTTCAATAGAGCTAACACCACCAGCACCCGCAACTGAACAATTTTAATCCAATTGATTAATGTTGACTCTTTTGCATAACATACCTGCCAGCTCAGGGGGTCGTTGGTTGGAACACACACACACACACACACATAGCAGTTTTCGTCTCTCTGGCTCCGCTCGGTAAGGAATAGACGTAAACAATGAGCACACTCGCTTGTGCTTCTCGTTGGCTGGATCCAATGCTTGGTGGTTTTAGCCGTGCGATGAAAACAAAGGCAAAAAATGATCCCGTATGCCTGTTGGTAGGTACGTTTTGTGATGATTCCGTCTGTCTCTTGCTATTGCTGCTGGTGTGGATGGATGCGATCAGCTGGGTTGAAAATCTCTCGCTTTTGTTTCATACGGTTCATACGTTTCGGGTACGATCGGTGGGTGGTGAAACAAATCGTGCTGCTGTTGGACTAGGTATCTGCTGCTGGGTTTCGAGAGGTTTGCTGAGCAAAAATTAAAATCGCAATGTTTGGCCGAAAATTTATCCGAATTCCGCAGGTAAGTCGCACATCATTAGGGAAGAAAGCAGCTGATGATTTTTTTTTTTTCAATTTGCTTACTCAGGTGCTGCTGTGCTGCTTTGCTAGAGTCGATGAGTGCTCTCCACTGGGTGGTGCATTTTGTTTCTCGCTGCTGTTGGTCGGACCCATCACTGGCTGGTGAACAGCAACATGGCTCAGTAGGACATGTCGATTTTCAGTAAGACGTATATTGCAAAACGCACAAAAAGTTTTGGAATTTGATTTTTTTTTCTTGTAGGCTGCTCGATAGGTGGATGCGTTGCATGTCCGGAACCGGAAACCGATGATGGTCGACGAGCTTTCCAAGCGTTGGGTGGAGCAATCGGTAGGTGAATGTGGTTGCTGATGACCGTGTTAATTGGCAATGCTTAGTCGATGTTACAACCCGTCGACCTTCGACCAGGAGTTGTTACTCGACAATGCGATTATTCCACGAAGTTCATAGAATCATAGAATAGGTTGAAATGTTATGCTTGACCAATAAACCGATGTTAAAATGATGAATCTTGTTGCCTTGCTTGCGTTTCCGGTATCGATGCGTATGATGACATAATCAATTAACTGTTGAATGCCCTTAGATAATCTATGATAGTTTGAAGTCTTCCGAACTGCTGTTGTAAATTGACCAGGTAATTACTGAAACTTGAAGGTGAACATGATGTATCCGGAATTCGGTGCCATTCCGAAGTGGTTATATATCGAACTGTATGTAAGGCCGGACCGGACGTGTGATGCATGGCCCGGCCGGAAGTTAACGATGATGACCGAACTTGAGCGATTCAGATAAGGGGTTGCAGGTTGCCTCTGACCGTTGAAGGAACCGTCGTGTTGTCAGTAAATGGAATTTGACCAACCGATAACCGGATGCGTAGTCGATATCACAACCTGTCGATTTTCGACCAGAGGTTGTAATTCGACAGTTTGGCCGTTTCTTGTCCGACCGATGACCAATGATCAAAGTGTCAACCCATCGATCTCCGACCAGAAGTTGACACCTGACCGAGTGACCGTTGTTGTAGCTACTGCTGCTTCCTCGGACCAATTATTGAGCCGGTGTTGTCGTGGTAAGGTCGAAATTGGGTACTGACTGTAATTGTACCGATGCCGCAGTGTGGTGATGGGCCGCTCAAAAATCGGAAATAGCCGTTGGTGGGTCATGATTCCATCGGAGGTACACGTGACGAGTTCATGAAAATATTCAGAAGGACTTTAGTGTTTCTTAGGACATTCTTTAGTTACATGCTCCCTTCTACCGAATTTTCAATACTGACAGAAAATATTCTGACATTTACAGACATAAATACTGACACATAACGCATTTCTGACAAATTTCAGACTTGTAAAACTGACAAACAGATTCTGACTTTTATAAATCTGACAAATTCTGACTTTGAAACTCTGACATGTTTCAATTTCCGACTCATTTCAACTGACACGATCATTTTTGATCAACTGACATATGTTGTCGACATAATTGCTATCGCGGAAAGAAGGTAATAAGGTTATGTAGATGTCTCGGTCTAATGTTCTAATTATCACGTTTGTTTTCTTGCCCATTGACTATTTTCTTTAAAGTAAAGCATTCAACCAGAAACTTTGAGCTCATGATTAGCTCCAACAACCGTTACATTGTCACCTATGACAATGTCTGCTGTCGCCCCTCTCCAGTGCTTTCCTTTTCGTCGATTTTAGACCGCGAGTTGTACCGTTTTTCGCAGAGTGTGTTGTGTGCTGATGGTTCTTCTCGACGTCTGCACTGATAGGATATCGATGCAGACGGAGGCATAGCATGTGGGACATTTTAGTCATTCTGACCAACTGGGTCCACCGTCAATTCTTCGTTCGACAAACGACGATTGAGGTGCGACACGATGAAGCAAAATTTCGAGTGGTTTTGCAGTTGTGCTGTCCGATTTCAGCTCGTATACGAAGCGATCTTAAATTTGGACCAATGGCGGTTGGCCTTCGACGAATTTGTTCTACTCGCAAATCTTCAAGATGAACTGAAGAAATTCCAACAAATGACCGAGTGATGCGAGTTACTTTAGGACCGTCGTCTGACTGACTGATTTTCTGACGTAAAAACTGACATAGATTCTGACTGTTGTACTGAATGGGTTTCTGACCGATTTCCGATAAAGTTCTGAAAGGGTTTCCGAATGGTTTTCTGAATGAGTTTCTGAATGTAGTTCCGACAAGTTTCCGCTTTGGGATCTGAATGTTTTTCTGACTCAACCAAATGATTTACTGACAGTTTTGCTGATCGATTTTCCGACATTTGTTCAGACAAAATCTCACGAACGTAAGATAGGCAGTTGCGTAACGACCGAGACGTAACCTGTTTCGTGTGATCTCAACATTTCTGGAGATTTAGTTGATTGCAATACTACTAGAGGCGTAGCAAAACTGTGAACATAATTGCAACGTTCTTGCAATCGTGTGATTTCGAAAACGATTTTCAACGCGAATGATAGCAGTCGACAACAAAAAAACTGACAAACTCATACTCTGTACGGGTTACTGACTGATTCCAAAGTGTGCGAAAGGTTATCTGTGGTGTACTGTGGGTAATTTGGTGGCTCGAGTGCTTGAACAACTGGGTACGAGTTGGTGGATTGACGAGTTGATCGATTTGGTGTGTGCTGAGTTTGTGTGCTTTCTCTACTTTGGTTCGTTTCAAACTGATTGGCATTATCGGGTCTGTTGCGCGTTGGTGGAACGGAGGAGGAGTAAGATGGTGAGTGAGGCCGAGAGAAGTAGCGAGGACTTTCATAATGCAAAAGTGTGTGGTGGCATTTTTGACAGGAACTTCTGGTACAATCTATGGCATAATGTCCAGGTTGCAAACACTTAAAACACAAGCGACGTTTGTGGACTTCCGAAAACCGTTCTGACACAGACCAACTCTTCAACGTCCGACACTGGACAATGTTATGCTGACGATCTCCACACATGACGCAGCATTCTTGAGGCTGCGATGCCAAAAAAGTTGTTGTGTTTCTCAACCGTCGATAATCTGGCTGAGGCGAACTCCTATCCGGCTCGAAGGACCAAAAAATGTTCCGGATCGTCCCAACAATAACAAAAAACTTCTAGTGGACTGTATAATAGAACTAGTTGGGCCGACCGGGGAACACTTCAATCACTAGCACTTAACTTAGTGCAACAGTTCACCTTCACTTTGGTTGCTATTTCGGCTACCCAATTGTGTCTCAGTCCGTAACTGTGATATTGATCACCTGTGACATGTATTTCTTCCGATATTTAAAACACACGACCGATTTTGGGGAAGTTTAACTTTATTCCCAACTGAGCTTAGATTCCGAGCCGACGGGGGTAAATTAATAAGACCGATGTGTACCGTGCGGAGTTTTCTGCGAACTGATTTTATTGGTAAAGTTAACATCGCAAATGCATGAAGAAGATCAAACGATCGGGTCGCGAGAGAGTGAGTTCTCAAGAGAGAACTCACTATTTAGTTCAGTCGCTGGGGTGGCCCTTTGGTTTATGGCATCTAGTAATTTACGTTCCACAACAGTATCATTTTTAAAATACATATCCTTAGGGTCAGAAATGGTATAAACGTTATAAAAAACGCGCTGTTAAGATGTTATTAAAATCCATTGATTAGGAGAGAATGGGGATACTTGATCCCCTTTCCGTATTATCATCTAATCTATTTGGGAAAAAATAGAAACTCACCGTCTTTTACATTTTGTGATAGCCCTATTATTCAAGGAGCCCTGTTCCGTAACGTAGGTAACGTTAGGTAAGAATTAGGTTTGTTAGTATCTCCCAACCCTAATAACTACACTAGCGCAAGTATTACTAGCACAGGAGTTTTCCTTAGGACTATTTTACATAGATTGTTTCATTCGAAATACAGCCAGCAAATAGAGTACATCTTTCTTCCTTCAAATAAAGAGTTTTTCGTATAAGAAAATTGTTTCTCCAATAAATAGTTGAAGAAGAGCGAATTGTGTTTCCCCCTATATTGACCCGGAAAGCATTCCAATCATCGTGACCCGAAGTGATCAGTTAGTGGAGGTTAACGTCACAGGTGGAAAATTGGACATTGACCCAACATAATTTTGGTGCCGTGACCAGGATTGACCTGTCCCCGTTTTTGGTCTAATGACTACCTGTGAGTTAAGCGCTTAAGACATTCGCCATTTCCAAAAGCTATTGAATTTGAAAGCTATTGAACGAACCTATTGTGTGACCCTGTTGTTAAGCGTTATTGTGTGAACCCATTGTACAACCCTTTTGTGTGACCCGTTGTACAACCCATTATTGTCCTACTACTTTATGCGGCGCTTTAAGTTTGGCATTCCAAGGATTATTTGAAGGAGCTGGCTGAGAGATTTTGAATTCAAGGCATTAATTCGAATTAAAAAAGGTGATTGAATTTCCATCAACGTCCTAGAGTTTTGTGGGTGCTTTTAGATTTGTTCTTTACCCTAAGCTACCGGTTGAGCGACAAACGTGGAATCAGTAAGGTGATCCAGTACAAGTTAACGAACGCACTAAGTCGGTTTCGGTCCCGAATCCTGACATTAGATCCTGCGTATGGACCAATAAGGATTACTGACGAAAGGAGATCACATCCAAACGATTCCGCAAGCTCCCTCAGTTCAAGTTTTATGCTGGCTTTCGCTGAGGTTTCTGTTACCAGCTCGAAGCAGGCGAACCCGAGGATTTATTGATTTACAAGGCATAAATTTGCCTTGGTCAGATCTACGACCCGCCTGTCAAATTAACGCTGGTGTCTACTTGTGTATCTGCTGCCAATCTGAGTGAGGCTAGGCCAAAGAGATTCCGCTGAATTATTGAATTTACAAGGCACAACCTTTGCCTTGGTCAGGTGAGCACCTTTCCAAGTTATACATTTGGTAGCCCCAGTGCTTCCTGGTTGTTTTCTCAACAGATCTACGACCTGCCTGTCAAATTAACGCTGGTGTCCGCTTGTGTATCTGCTGGCCAAAGTGATCCCGCCGAATTATTAAATTTACAAGGCACAACCTTTGCCTTGGTCAGGTGAGCACCTTTCCAAGTAATTTACTTGTTAGCGCCAGTGCTTCCTGGTTGTTTTCTCAACAGATTTACCGGTAAACGACCATGGAAGAAAGCATGCATATCCAGCAGCTTCAATTCCGCAGGACGACACTGCTTGCATCCTTGTCGCGGGCAGAACAGTTCATCCACGATTTCAGCGAGGAACGGAACAAGCCCTAACCCTTAGCAAAAATCAAGCCAAATCCAAAGATAATAGGTCCGTTGGCAATTTTTGACCATAAAGGACGAACACGAAATTATTGCGACACATTCAACAGGGCATAACTTTTATACAATTGGGTAAAAATCATCCGAATTTTCCACTTTCTCATTGATGTGTTTTATTTCATGCTCTCAAATTCGAAGTCGTGTTTTTTGAATCAACGAAAATGGAGGTGAACTAACGCGATTCGAGAAAACAAATTCTTTTAAACATTTGGAATTTCCTGACCTGTCGCACCGGCAGTTGGGAAAAATCTTGAACATTCACCATTGTTCATCAAGTATTTAATGTCGTGAGACGGTATACTATGATAATAAATAAAATAAATATTTTAAAATTCAACGACGTTAGGGAGGCTGGAAGCTAAACAAATATTCGAAAAAAGATTAGAACATTGGTAACCCGAAAAGGTTCCCTTGTAGATGCGCGGCCAGTAGAAGTGAATAAGATTTCCCTCGTTAAGTTTGTTTTCCAAACAGAAATAGGTAGTAGAAACAAAAAAGAGAAGTAAGATAAAGGGGATGACGTACTTTTTCCCAAGCATTGGTCTTATCTATAGAATAAATATTATCAAAGCATTGTCAGATAAATGTTAACCTAATGTACGAAGGGCTCCCGTTAAAAAACCTTAGCGCAAACATTTGAGATAGATAAGATTCAAAATAAACTCGAACTCGCAGTCCGGTGCTTAGTAGGTACCTAGTGTCGAGTTGAATGAATTAGTTCTGTTAGGTGACACACATTCGACTACAATTAATCCGTTGATTGATGATAAACCGCAGGATGTGTTGTGTACATTTCGAAATGATTGTGTAGGTACTTGTAGCGGGCTTTCACATCAGGTTACTTGAACAGCAGGTGGCCAAAATCGGATACTATCGAATAGGGTGCTTCATCATGTCACAAATCCGAAGCAGCTATTAATTATGAATTTTTATTGATACTCTCTATAGCGAAAAAATATTTACAAAGAAAAATAAGAATGGAATGAGATTTTATTTTTAAATATTAGCTTTTCCCAGTTTGATAAAAAATTATGAAAAACAAATTTGAACCACCTCACAACCTCTTTAGGAAAACGATGTAAGAGTTTTGAAGAACTGTTGCTTCGGCGCATAGTTCAGTATGGATCCAAACTATACCGGCTACAGTTCAGCTCCGAATCATGAAGAGCTTCCCGCTGTTTCTTCCCTCTCAATTTGCATTCGCTTTTTTGCTGCTTAACTTGCTGCCCGGAATAATTGTCTCCAGTAGCGCCAAGATAAGGTCAGTTTGCGTAGCGCTTATCGCGTTTCTTAAATTATTTACATATCGGTTCCTTTTGATTGTGCATTTGTTACAGTGATAGCTGGCACAAATTTAGATGCTCAAGTGATGAAAAGTGTCTTCGAGTGAACGTCGAATATCTGGCGAAAGATGAAACTTATTACGATTCATTGAACGAATGCCGGCTTCTGTGTGGGGAATACGGTGCATTGTGGCCGATTCCTTCCGGATTGGTAGAGCGAGGGCAGAGCGTGGAATCGTTTCTACCCCAAAATGTGCGATTTCGATTGAATCCTGCAAGTGCAAACGACCAAGTTCGTGAATATGTGGACGAAATCCAACACATTTCCATAGCTAATCTGTACCGAGAATGTGGCCGGTACTGTAATTATAGTTCCGGAACGATCGTGCAAGTAACGTTCAAAATTCAAACGCCGGAAGTCACTCTCACATGGTCGACTGACGAATCTTACGAGATTTCTATCGAAACTCAAAACGGAATTGTAGGAGTGACCATAGTAGCCAATACCGTGTTCGGGGCACGCCATGCTCTGGAAACCCTCTCGCAACTGACCACGGCCAGATCCTATCCGGATGGAAGCTCCCTCATCATTCTGTCCTCAGCCTACATTCAGGATGAACCTTCCTATCCGCATCGGGGATTTCTCTTGGACACGGCCAGAAATTACATCTCTCCGAAAGCCATCAAGCGGCAACTGGACGGAATGGCTTCGTGCAAGCTGAACGTGCTCCATTGGCACATTACGGATTCGCAAAGTTTCCCCCTACAGTTGGTTAGTTTTCCCCAGGTGACGCGATTGGGGGCCTACTCGGAGCACCAGATCTATACGCAAGATACGGTCCGGGAAATTTTCCAGTACGCACGCTTCCGAGGCATTCGGGTTATCCTAGAATTTGATGCACCCGCTCACGTAGGTAAGAATGAGAAAAATCTATTTTTTTTTTTAATCTCAGCGAAAATCTGAAATTTTGTTTTTGTATAAGGCATTATTTTTTATTTCAAACAATCTAAAATTAAATTGATAGTGGATCTGTGAAAAATGTGTAGCATATTTCAAAATATTTCTGAGTTTTGAAAAATAACAGAAAATTTTGTCCATTTGAGCAATTTTGACAACATTGACATTTTTGACAATTTTGACAATTTTGACAATTTTGACAATTTTGATAATTTTGACAATTTTGACAATTTTGACAATTTTGACAATTTTGACAATTTTGACAATTTTGACAATTTTGACAATTTTGACAATTTTGACAATGTTGACAATTTTGATAATTTTGACAATTTTGACAATTTTGACAATTTTGACAATTTTGACAATTTTGACAATTTTAACCATTTTGACAATTTTGACAACTTTGACAATTTAGACAATTTTGACAATTTTGACAATTTTGACAATTTTGACAATTTTAACCATTTTGACAATTTTGACAATTTCGACAATTTTGACGATTTTGACAATTTTGACAATTTTGACAATTTTGACAATTTTGACA
Organism: Uranotaenia lowii; assembly: GCF_029784155.1. Classification (NCBI taxonomy): domain Eukaryota; kingdom Metazoa; phylum Arthropoda; class Insecta; order Diptera; family Culicidae; genus Uranotaenia; species Uranotaenia lowii. Next base: position 214,193,447 of record NC_073691.1, read on the forward strand.
ATTTTGACAATTTTGACAATTTTGACAATTTTGACAATTTTGACAACTTTGACAATTTTGACAATTTTGACAATTTTGACAATTTTGACAATTTTGACAATTTTGCCATGTTGACAATTTTGACAATTTTGACAATTTTGACAATTTTGACAATTTTGACAATTTTGACAATTTTGACAATTTTGACAATTTTGACAATTTTGACAATTTTGACAATTTTGACAATTTGGACAATTTGGACAATTTTGACAATTTTGTCAATTTTGACAATTTTGACAATTTTGACAATTTTGACAATTTTGACAATTTTGACAATTTTGACAATTTTGACAATTGTGACAACTTTGACAATTTTGACAATTTTGACAATTTTGACAATTTTGACAATTTTGACAATTTTGACAATTTTGACAATTTTGATCATTTTGACATTTTTGTCAATTTTGACAATTTTGACAATTTTGACAACTTTGACAATTTAGACAATTTTGACAATTTTGACAATTTTGACAACTTTGACAATTTAGACAATTTTGACAATTTTGACAATTTTAACCATTTTGACAATTTTGACAATTTTGACAATTTTGACAATTTTGACAATTTTGACAATTTTGACAATTTTGATAATTTGGACAATTTTGAAAATTTTGAAAATTTTGACAATTTTGACAATTTTGACAATTTTGACAATTTTGACAATTTCGACAATTTTGACAATTTTGACAATTTTGACAATTTTTGCAATTTTGACAATTTTGGCAGTTTTGAAAATTTTGACAATTTTGACAATTTTGACAATTTTGACAATTTTTGACAATTTAGACACTTTAGACAATTTTGACAATTTTTACAATTTTGACAATTTTGCCATGTTGACAATTTTGACAATTTTGACAATTTGGACAATTGCGAAAATTTTGACAATTTCCACTATTTTGACAAATCTGTCATTTGTTTCACTTTTGTCATTTTTGAAATTTTCTATAAATACTTATGTTTCTCTTAAACAAAAAAATCCATCAAGTTTTTGTAAAGCACACATAAGTGTTTTGGAATCTGATAGCAGATTATCAGAAGTTTTTCATCAGAATTTTAGAATGCTTTTTATTTTCAACCCGTTTTTTCATTTTTAATTTCCGTTCTAGAATTTTAATTTGAAGATGTCATTCAAATAATCAATACGAATAAATTTTTTTTTGCTCGCAGGAAACGGATGGCAATGGGGTCCCTCGGCCGGACTCGGCGATCTGGCTGTTTGCATCAACGAGCAACCGTGGCGGAAACTGTGCATCGAACCACCCTGTGGCCAGTTCAATCCGGCTAATCCCAACCTTTACAATGTACTCCGAGAAGTCTATGCCGATCTGGCCGCACTCATTTCAACCCAAGATGATCCGGGGGCAATTCTGCACATGGGTGGAGACGAGGTGTTTTTCGGCTGTTGGAATGCTACGCAGGAGATTGTCGATTATCTGGCCCGGAAGGATAAAAATCGAACCGTGGATGATTTTCTAGATTTGTGGGGAGAGTTTCAGGAAAAGGTATTGAACTTGTGGGATCAAGCCCGAGGTAATGCAACTCCTGTGCCTACGATTCTTTGGACAAGCCATCTGACGGATCCTGCCGTGATTGAGAAATATTTACCCAATGATCGATATATTATTCAAACGTGGGTTCCGAGCAGCCAGGAATTGCCTAAAGAACTTCTGAAGAAGGGCTACCGGTTGATCATTTCTACGAAAGATGCTTGGTATTTCGATCACGGATTCTGGGGCCTGACCAGCTATTATCAGTGGAGGAAAGTGTACAACAACAAAATTCTGAGAGATCAAAAAGTCCTCGGAGGGGAAGCTTGCATCTGGACGGAGTTCATTGACGAACATTCTTTGGGTATCTAAAAGTCAATAGCTTATCCTTGAAAGCAGGAATGTAAAACTGGTTCATGCAATTTTAGATTCTCGAACGTGGCCCCGTTTGGCAGCAGTGGCCGAGCGCCTGTGGTCCGATCCTCAGCTGGACGCATCGAAAGTGGAAGGACGTTTCTACCGACATCGTGAGCGACTCATAGCCCGGGGTCTCAATCCGGAGGCAGTCACTCCCAGTTGGTGCGTTCAAAATGAATCGGAATGCCAATAGGAAATCTGATTGAGGGTGCCGATTCCAATTGGAAACCGAGAAAAAGCTTCAACGAGCCATGTTCGAAAAGTCTGCCAGACTGTGGGAGCGCGGGTTTAGCAGAGAGAAAAACGCAAAAGTTTGCGTTTCGTTCGTTTTGACAGCTTCTCCGCTCATTCGCTTTCGTTCGGCAAAACTGCAAACAAATTGCTTCTTGTAGGTAAACAACTGTAGTTAGATTTTCGTTCAATAAACAAATATTTTGATAGAATAAGCGTAAAAAAGTTGTTTTATAATACTGAAACTAAGTGCCTAGGCATGGATAAATATGCCATCAGGGAGCTGATCGGCGAGGGTTCTTTCGGGAAGGTGTACAAGGCGGACAACGAAGAAACGAAAACGACGGTCGCGCTCAAGATCATCAGCAAGGTAATTATAAAGTTTGGGTCCTTAGACGGCTCACACCAGAAAAACTATCATAGAATGGATACCAAGTCACTACGGAACCAGCTGTAATGACTTGGCAGAGAGCATAGCTAAACAAGCAGTCATTATCCCCGCATCCCCCAGAATTGACAACCTGCTGTGTATCAACGATGGGTTCTGGAAAGTTAAACAAATTGAGCTTCAAACAACCAACAATTTGCCAGCTCCGACCAGAAAGAAGAAAATTCCTGGATCCTTGGAGAAAATTTTAACACTTTTGAGACCTGGCTCAATCGATGTAGTATTAGTAAACTGCCATTTGAAAAGTTGATTGAGATAATCAAGAATCATTTCCCAGATTCATAAAATGTTGCAAACGTACAAGTAAACTGTTAATTTGAGGAAATCAATAATTCAACGAACTTAAATGATGAACGAGGTGTAGGGCAATTTTTTAAGTTTCCTGGGACGGATGGAATATTTACAGGTCTTATACAATAGGCGAGTAGGAGATATCTTATATCAAAAGCAAGCAAACTTGAACTTTTAAGTCTGTATGCTTTAAGAATACCTCTGTTACAGTATTTTTAAAGCTCATAGAAATAAATGTTCGACTTTTGAAACTTATGGAAAAACAAGTGGGTTGACACAGTAAACTAAAACTAAAAATACAAAACTCTTGATTTTACGAAACTTATGCCATATTCGTTTTCATCTGGTGGAAAGATGGTTGTGCACCAACTGCTGTCATCTTCATATAAAAAAACGCTTTGACAGCACTTGGTGCACTACCGGTGCACCACCAGAATGAAAACGAATATGGCATTAGTGTTTTTTGAAGAACATAGCAGGCCGTGAGTCCTACTAAAACGAAAGCAAATAAAGCATTACTTGCACTTTGAATTAAATTCTAATAGAAATGCAATCGTTTCTTTTAGCGTGGCAGATCCGGCCGGGAGCTCAAGGGCCTTCGGGGAGAATGTGAAATCCAGCGCAACCTCCAGCATCCGAACATCATCCGGATGTTGGATTCGTTCGAAACGGAAAACGAAATCATTGCCGTGACGGAGTTTGCCGAAACCGATTTGCACAGTTTGCTTCGGAATGGATCACTCGGAGAGCCCGAAACTCAGCGTATCACTTACGATCTGGTGTCCGCTCTCTATTATCTACACTCGCATAGGATTTTGCACCGGGACTTGAAGCCGCAAAACATTCTTATGGATAGGAACAAAACGGCAAAGTTGTGCGATTTTGGATTCGCACGCAATATGACGATGGGAACACATGTGCTAACATCGATCAAGGGAACCCCTCTGTACATGGCTCCTGAACTGATGGAGGCGAAACCATACGATCACCATGCGGATCTGTGGTCTTTGGGATGTATTATCTATGAAATGCTTGCAGGGGAGCCTCCGTTCAGTTCCACTTCGATGATTCACCTCGTTCGACTGATCCGCAATCAATACATTAAGTGGCCAAGCTTCCTGACTGCCAACTGCATCTCCTTCGTTCAGGGTCTGCTTGAACGGGATCCTTCCCATCGGATGCCCTGGACCAAAATCATTAACCATCCATTTGTGAAGGGACATATTGTAGTTCTTAAGGAAGACATACCTGAATCGCCTTTCACAAATCCTCTAACAGCATCCCAGAGCAATGAGAAGAAAAAACAAACCAAACGCCTGATGTATGGGAAAACTTATGATTACAAACAAACCGGGGGATCGAGGCGAGCACCGAAAGCAATACGAGGATCGAATGAGGACGATCTTGCCTCGTCCAGGGATAGTATGAATGTTATCCTGCAAAGTGATATGGAGTACGTCGAAACGGATGCCGAAGAATTGACAGCGGTTTCCCAGGTCATCCCAGAAAGTGATAAGAAAGAAGATGTAAAACTTACAAACCCTGAAGATTTCACCATTGAGTATCATCATCCTCTAGGAGAGAACGCTGAATTTGTTCAGGAAAATCCCAACTTGGTCGTGAACAGCTTCAACGACAACTTTCCGCTGCTCGATAGGAAAGGTCACAAAATAATTTCAACTGATGAACTAGCGACCAGACTAAACCACATGCACCTCCACAATCAATCCACCAAATTCAAATCTCAAGAGCTGGAGCGACGAAAGCTTAGCCAAAACATCGATAACTTCTCGATCCGATTAGATCATGACAAAACGTCACAGTCCATGATCAAAAAATCTACTGAAGTTGCATTCGATATGGATAAAAAACCTGAAAAAATCACTCCAACCCTTCTTCCTGGCTGGGATTCGTGTGATGAATCCCAAAACCCGCCCATCGAAAACGAAGAATGGTTAGTGTTTCTCCAAAAATCGATGCAAGAAATCCTGGATGGTGAGCTTGACTCACTTAAGCAGCAAAACTTCGTCAGTATTATTGTGGCCCCTTTGCGGAACTGTCGAGCCAGTGCCAAAGTTGTCGAAAACGTGGCCAATCTCTTAAGTCTTCCACTAGCCATCGATGCGCCTCCGGCCCTCATCCACGACATTCTGGCCGTGTACGCTGAACTCAAGCTGGTTCCAAACCTGGTGTACGCGTCTAAACTCCTGTGCAATAAAAAACTCAGCGCTTCGAACAGTGACAGCCAATCTTCTCCGGCTCCTCCGCTAACCCGATCGGACTCTTCGATACGACAGGTATCGTCCCTGAACAACGACGAGGTAAAAACCCTGACGGCAGTGTATGATCTGATCTGCTTCCTGATCCACTCAGGGGAACAGTTCATCAATCAGTTCTGCGATGCCATCGAAATTCTCGGCGTCAAGGAGCTGTTTGTGAACTTCATCAACGCCGTTCGGACCAACGATGGCTATGTGCGACTCAGCTGTTCGATCCTTGCGGTGCTGAGCTGTGCCCTCCGGGAGCTACCGGAAAATGCCGAAATTGTCGAGCAGATCGTGTTCCACGAGAACGTTAACATGATCCTGATGCTGAAACATCGGGACGCCATTCTTCGGTTGGTTTGTCGATTTTTTTTTCTATTATTAAAAATAAAAATTATTCATCTTTTACCTATAGACATCGGACGTGTATGCTGCTTCGAGTATTGGCCCGATACAGTTGTTTGGCGCTGCTGAAACATTGGACCAGTGATATCAAGGAATCCCTTGAATCACTGCTTGACGATCAGGACCGAGAAGTTAAAACGGTAAATATATATTGACATCTTTCAATCTCTAGTAACAGTGAGATATTTAACACAATTTTATGTGTTTCTTCATTTCTAGGAAGCACAATGTGTGCTGGATGAGTTCCAGTATCTCTCATTTGTGACTGCAGAGACTGCTTACTGAGTGTTATTGAAAAGTGAACATTAAAAGTATATTTTTTAAAACTTTACCTCTACCATTTACTCAGTGACGCTTCGAATCTCAATTTGAAATTATGCAGAACTGAATGAGATTTAGTGCTCCAAAGGAACTTTCCTCAACACTTACTTACATACTTTCATACCATTGAAATATTCTCTGACAAAAAAAAATCATTTTTTTTTAATTTTTTTTTTTCATTTCAATGTCCTAGCTAAAAATTGCAATCGAAACAAATTTCAATCGATTTTATATTTTTAATCACTTATCATTCGGTTCTTTTTAAATGCAACTTTGTTGAAATGTTGCCATCGAAACATTGTAGACGGGACAGCCTTGGCTTGACCTCAAAACAAGTATGCCGACCGATCAATTTCTAATTTCCAATTTCCAAAAATGAATTTTCCCACGACGGTTTGTAGACCAAGTACCTCCTCGTTTGGTCTAAATGCTCCCGTTTATTAGTAAAGCACCCGATAGCACGTCGATAGAAAGGTGCAAATTTTCTGGTTTCATCCATCGATTGCTGGTTGAAGCCTTGAAGCAACGAATTCCGTCTCGCCTGCTTCGATTCAATTAAGGAGATTCAAGCCTCCTTTTCTCCGCAAAACAGGTAGTTAGGTTGTGAGTTGTAAAAGTAGTAGGCTATACGGATCGTAGTCACTTGACCACTGGATGAGTTGCTGATGTTGATGAAGATCGTCTCGAGGCGCGACTTGGACCCACCATAATCTACATCAAGGTCAATGACCGCTTTCTCACAACAACAACAACAACGACGACGACGACAGCGAGCTCGATAACAGGCAACCGGCTGCGGGTGGACCACAACTCGTCACCAAACGACTTCAGGTTGCTATAGCTGTGGATGTTGACGACAACACCAGTCATCTGCACCAGCCAGCAGAGTGGAATCAAGCAGCACTGGGGAATCGGAGGTCGGAGGACTCGAAAACTGGCTCGATAATCGCACTGCGGAAGTAAATAAAGCACCAATCAGCAGGGGTGTCGCGGGTGTCGTCTAATCGATCTTATTCATTTTTGATGTTTCAAAACATTTTTCTAATTGAACGAGCAGTAGTAGAAGAGAGTCCTGGAACTCGTTGGATTGTTCCAATCAATATTGTTCGTATTGTTTCGATGCAATTCACACATGATCGCCTGGCACGGAAGTGTTTCTAAAAAACACGGTGAATAGATATGTGGAAACGGCTAAAAAATCCAATGATGTCAAACAAATGCGTGCGTAGCTATTGAATCAACGCCTATTTCTGCAGAAAGTATTGTCTATAACTTCAAGCTAAAAAAAAATTAATTAATCAACGCCTACTTCTGCAGAAAGTATTGTCTATAAGTTATAAGAAATAACAAGGAGCTTGATGCCCAAAAATATCCGTCACTTTACTTAAAGCCACGAAATCGCTCCGTTCAATTTTGACCAGATTTTCCTTTTGTCGATCTTGAAAGTTACAAAAATATAAAAGAAAGAGTTATTTTATCGTGAAATTGATCTTCGTTGTACCCTGGGTTCACCCCTTGTCTTCTACGCTCTCACAATCAGTAAACACGCGATCATATGTTTTCATAATCAACAATTTAAGTTGTCGCAACATATGCAGCACAAGGGGCGGACCGTGCGGTTTCGCTGCGGAAAAAGAAACCTGAAGAGGTAGAGAGTAGAGAGGAAGGAATCGGTATATCGATACGAGATCGTACGGGAAGCTCTGGGGAGGTAGTAGGCTGTAGGTGTTCCTCTCATCTGGTGGTTGGCCTACTATGCCCGACGTGAAACGAAGACGCGTTCAAAGAGGACGATGAACGGGAAGCAGTTTGAGAATGTCACACTCGAACAGGAAAAGAGCAACACCACACTGTATACAGGTACAGGTACAGGTAAGCTGCTGAGAAAATCGCTAAGCTTTCCCGGTTTGTCATCGTGTGGTCGATGGAGTTCAATCTCATTTTTTTTAGTAGGTGGTGTAACCGTACTATCAACTCAGAAACTCATGCTGAGTCATGTTACGTGCCATGTAGGTACATTTACATACCTTACCTTGAACGCTCGTTCAACTTGGCCATTCAACCAACCAGGTAGCCAGATAGTCAACTAGCAGATCAGCCTCAACAGCCATCGCATCCACAAGTTGGCCTCCATCAACATCTCACCATCAGCAAACGACAACGACGACGACGAGTCCATCAGAGCGATCCAAGTTGGGGCTCTTTGTTTGTCTATTTTGCTCAGCCTGCAATGCACGGCCTCCTTAGACCTCTAGGTTGCTGCTCGATCTGGAGATGAAGAGGAGAAAAAAACAAACACCCGTCCATCAAGCTACCATGAGGATGCAGTCGGTGCAGTGGTGGATAAATGGTATCTATGGCAATGCAACTGCCATTCGGGCGTAGTCAAGTTTGAAGTACCACTTTTACACCGGTTGCTACGATTACGGAAAAGAAATCATTCCATTTCCTGACCCCCTTGCGCTTCGTGTCCGTATCGGAGTGGTACCTCACCTCACCATACCGCAATATGGTTATGGGAACTTGACATTTGCCGGATTTGGATTCTTGGATGGATGGAAGGCGTAGAGCGCAGTCCAGTTCCAACTTGGTGCTTCACCGTTGATTAGCTGAAAACTTCAGTTCTGATGCATACATTTACATGTAATTTTCCATGAAAAGGCTAAGATTCTATATTATTTTGCAATTTTATTCCAGCGATGGTGTTAAGTTGTAAAATCATTTGTTATGTAAAGTTTCATATTTTTTTTTATCTGACTATAACGTTTTTCAAATAGCTTTATTCCAAATTAATTAAACTTGCTATTTAAAGATGAATATTTTAACAGAATACTTATGATTAAAATTATCCATACTTAAATTTTGTTTCGACTGATTCTCCCGACGACGGGCGATGATTACACATTTAGCTCTATCGCATTATTCATAATCGATTTCCTGCAAAAGAAAGTTTTATTTCAAAAATATGGCATTGGCCAGGTTGAACGGAAAATTTATGAAAACTGCCTGCACTGGCGTTCGAAAACAAAACGAAAATAGTGAACTGATGATGACGCTGGGTTTTGCATGCAGTGCTATACAATTTTCATTGAAAAGGCAGTGATAAGGCATGATGCGAAAATCCCGAATGATGCGATCCTGATCCCGAACAATAATTAAAGGTTTTTTATTATTTTTCTTATCTTTGTTCATGTTTTTCATTATGTTGACATAAAAACAGTAAAATAATAGAAAATATGAACCGGCCGAGCCCACTGTGGAGCAGAGAACTCAGAGACGTCAGGATCAAAGGGATAGAAGGAGCGTGTACAACCAGTACCATGCGCTCCGAGGGGCAATGTGTTGGAAGCACGCTAAAAAGTGCTGCTTGTTGATAATAATAGAAATATCGGCCATCCTTCAGGAGCTGGAAATGAGCTATTTTGTACACAGAAATCACCAAATTGAACTAGAGTATGTTAGAAAGCTTGGCGCTCTACGTTATCTACGCTAAAAAGTGCTCCATGTTGATAATAATAGAAGTATCGGCCATCCTTCAGAGGCTAGAAATGAGTTATTTTGTACACAGAAATCACAAAATTGAACTAGAGTATGTTAGGAAGCTTAGCGCTCTACGTTATCTTTTTAAAATTAAATTTTTCAAGTTATCACATACTATTTTTAATTTCTGCATACCTTCATTTCTAGACTTAATCCAATGATAAAGCACCTTTACTCGGTCTTGGAAGTGATAAAGAATAGAAGAAAATTTTAATAGAACACAAAATTTTGTTTTAAATGGTTTTAAAACCATTCGAGTTCTAATGACATTTCGAGTTTGCCTACGATTTTGTCTTGCAATTACATCTGACTAATGACATTCTCTTCAAAAATTCTTATTGAAATGTATCAATCAAAACTACACAGAAAAAAAATCTGAATCCTTAACAACACTGAAATTGGAAATCTTTAATGTTACATGACATAGAACGCGATTTATTAATGTAAATTTACAGACTAAAACAAGATTGAATCCTTAACAGCACTGAATTCTAATGGCATAAATATTACTTGACACGGAACGCGATTATTTGATGGAAATTTACATCACATATGATGTAAATAAAAAGAAGCATCACATATGATGGAATTTTCAGTGCGAATTGAATATTACACGTCATTGATATTTACATGTCTTTCAAATTCCACACGCCTGTAGATGTTTACAGGCGTGTAATATTCAACTCGCACTGAAAATTCCGTCATATGTGATGTTTTTTTTTATTTACATCATATGTGATGTAATTTTACAACTTTTTTCTGGTCACACAGAATTCTTAACAGCACTGAGATAGAAATTTCTTAAAATTACACGACATGGAATGTTATAGGACATTGAATTAATATTCAATGAATATTTTAAAACACTGAACGCGTTAATGTCATGTAAAAATACAGACTGTCAAAAACAGGCACACACAAATGTCATTAAAGTGTTAAGTCAAGTCGTGCACCATATATAATATTTTATAATATTTTATTTGAGCAGTTCTCCCGTGAGTTTATCGATCTTGCTGGTTGGTGGAGATCTTTGATGCGGATCTGGAAGTGGCTCCACGTTATTAAATTTAGGATCCGGTACTTCGGGGAAGAAAAGAAAAGTATGGATGTAACTCCTAAAGACAAACAAAATTTGTGACATAAAAAATTTTGCCGTTTAATAAAATGAATTATATTAATTATAGAAAGATTTTATTTTTTATTAGGAAATAAGAAAATTCCATTATTGAATCATATAAACGATAAATTAAATAAAATAAATTCCAATTGGAAAGTTTTTATTCCAGTATTCAGTGATTTTATAATTTACATCATTTTGATTTTACACGTTGCAAAATTTTACATCACTTTTATTTTACACGTTGCAAAATTTTACTGGCGTGTAATTTCCAACTAGCACTGAAAATTCCGTCATATATGATGCTTCTTTTTATTTACATCACATGTGATGTGATTTTACAGATTTTTTTCGTTGTGTGTATCAGCAACACATGATCATGTTTATCTTAAAACTACAGAATAAAACAAAATTTATGAAAATTCTACTTAGCTTTGAATACAACTGCTGATGACGATTATCTGCCGATAACGAAAAACTTCGCAGCTCCATTTCAACGCTGGTGTAAACACAAAAGTTACGCTTTTCTCCCAAAATACTTGGAAAGATCGCAGCAATCATGCCGGTTTGCCGGTAGCGAAAAATAATCATCAATTTTTCGCAAAGTAAAATACATTTGAGCCCACATGTTTCTATAAATTTCTTCCTGATCTTCTCCAATTAAGTATTGCTCCTTTCCTCCACACACAAAACACTATTTTCGCTATAATTTTATCGCTTATGCAAAGTTTGTGACCGAATAATTTCGCTTTTTTCACTTTTTGCAAACATTTTGCCACCGAAAATGACGCTCTCGATAATATTTTCCCGAATACCTACTTCAATTTTTTTTCACATACATTAGATTCCAATATTTTTCCAATATATTTCTTAAAAGTTATCAGGAACCAATTAAGCGACACAAACCATTTACTTGGACGACACAAACCCTTTCTTTGGACAGCTCAAATTTCTCCAGCACGAAAAAACACGTGCTGTCGGTTCTGCAAACGCCTACTCGTCCAACGATGTGGTAAATTTTACTTTATTAACCTTCCAAAGCTGTTCGCAAAATATTCGTTTCGAGAAAATTTGACCAGTAGTTTGGCTATCTGCTGGCCGAAAATGTTAACCGTTTTTAATGATATTAAATTCATTGAGCAGGAAATTTATTCTGATTTCCTAATATTATTAAATAAAGTAAATATGTTTCACCAAGTTATCGGTAGTTGGTTCCAAATTAAAAAAAAAGTCACGAAAAAAATATTATTTTAAAATATTTGATCATTTCTGACAGCTTTGCTGTATTTAAGGGTTTCTTTAATTTTCGTAGTTGTCAAGAAGAAATCTATCCGGCAATGAATGAATATTTTAGAGTCCGATGAAAATTTTGACCACTATCCCGAATTTTCCCGGTAGAAAAAAAATCTTACTTAAAAAAATTACATCCAATTTTTTCTTTGCTTCGCTCTATCTCATTTCTCAATGAACAGATTTTCAAAACTCATGTTTTAAGTTTTTTGTCGTTAATTTGATTATCATTTTCATAGAACATATTTGATCTTTCAAAAATCTCAGTTCTTCGGTATATTGGAAAGAAGATCAAGATTATCTGGTTTGCGTTTCGGGCCATATTGACCCGAACGGCTTTGGAAGGATGAGAATCTCATACAAGTGACTTTTATTAATGTTTGATAGAATTTCGTCTTGCAAAACTTTCATAAACATTATATTGAACTCTAGAAATAAATAAGATTTATAAAAAGCTTTTCCGTAAAGTTAGTGGGACTGTTATTACGTTGTAATGGTTTTTTTTTACAATTTTCTTCGATATTTACGGCTCATAAAAAGTAAACTTTATGGAATCATTTATACACGAAATATACCTAACGGTATTCCGAAATGAACATAACTAAAAGGGTTAAAAATAATCAACCCCAGGTTAAAATTTTCAAAACTCTAATTTCTTATAACTGAGTTTTAGTTACATGAATACAGTTTTATGACTATAAATTTAGCACAAATTCATTAATAAACAAGAGATGCAAACCGTTTGCATTTATTATAGTTAATGGAAAACGAAGTTTTTTTGTAGGATTTTTCTTTTAATATTCTTCACGTTGACTTATATTGAAATTTTCAGCCATTTATAATTAACAAGTTGTTTCATATCCTTGTGATGTGTATCAATAATTCTGCATACTAACAACACTCAAGTGAACCGGTATTTTTTGGCAACTATTTGGACCATCGTTTTTACCCATTTTTGCATAGCATGTAGTTAAAATTTGCCAAGTATTCGAATAGTGTTATCGACGGGTTCAAAAGTTATGCAAGATACGATATTGGGCTTAAACCAAAAATGTAATTTATATGACGTTTGCACACAAGATAAGTGTTTGCATACTGAAATCGTGTTTTGCTTTTAATAATAATCAATTACAGAAGTATGAACTGGACAGCACATCCCAACAGCTTAACTGATCCTGATGTCCCATGTAGGACGCAACCCATCAAAAACGACAACAAAGAGGGGAGACATCAAGTCGCCTCCGATCCGCCCACTTGGATGCAATGCCGAGGGGCGCCTCGTTTTCTTAAAGTGACCTGCAAGGGGCAGAAGTTCGAGAGACGTGTGGCGCGGTGTGTGTTCTGTTATTCCAGAAACGTGCCTCCAACAACTGCATCAAACTGCTTTTTCCGTTTCTCTCCCTTTCCTCCACTAGGCCACCCCACTCTGTGAAATTGTATGGAAATTCATTTTACAACCAAATGCACCTCTGGCCCCTCCTCCCCTTGCAGTCAACTAGTTTGAGCCTACTTTGATGCGGTCGAGCGGACGCAATCAACGAAATGCGCCAACATAATAGTGAATAACGACCTTTCACATAATTATAATAACTTAATGCTATTATCTATTACACCTCCGCGTGCCGCTAAAGAAAAAAAAGAGAGATGCTGATAGGCGTAAACCATTTGGATGCTGTTAAGTGTTACATCTTCACCCCGTCGCCTTTGTGGGTCTTGCCGGGATGGTTTTTTTTATTTCATTCTGCGGAAAAGGAACCGGTTGTGAAGATCCGATGAGGTGGACGGCGAGCGGGTCTGTTTGAATTGAATGCCCCGTGGGATGTTAATGGAAACATAATTCTTCTTCCAATCAGAGCGGAAGATCTCGAAGAAAGGGCGCGCAAGGGAATTCTGCACCCAAGTGTGTATAGTCTTCTATGGCATAGGCAATCGGAGAAGCTCTACGAGCAAGCAACAAGAACAAGCTCGTAGAATTTGCTCCGCGTCGTCGTCGTCATCGTCAGCCGGTCGATTGGTCGTTCAATAGAGCATGAGTAAGGCGAGATGATCTAGGAGGCCATGGATCATGCAAAGAGCAGCAACAGCGGGGAAATCCACGAGTCACGCAAGAAAACAAAGAACACTTAGCACAGCGTGTGGAGGAACGAATGCTGATGTCGGTGGAGCAGAAGAGGAAAGAAAGACTACAAAAAAGAACAAGAAACACCGTGGTCCCGGCCCCTGGAGCGCGTTTGGAGCGGTAGAGAAAAAGAAGAATAGGGTAGAAGAAGGCGAGGTTTTTGTCTTTCTCTCTGTTTCTTGGTGTCAGTCGGTCAGCCGCGATCCCGGAATCTAGAGCAAGTTTATGCAAGGGTCAATGAACTCGCTCTGCAGAGCTGTTGCTTCGATGTTGGAACTGACGAGTTTTTCCGGGTGGGACGTGTTTATTGGTTGACTTTTCAGTCCAGAAGGTAGCCAAAATTGATAAAATAAATTGTTTTAAAACATTTAAAAATAATTACGGAATTTATCTAGTTGGACTCTTTTCCATTAAAATTTCTAAAAATTCCACGAGTACTCCCAAAAAAGCATTACATTTTGGATAGCTGTTTGAAATGACTCTTCAACTCAGTAAACCATTACAAAACGCCAAAAACCGGTGAAATTCTCAAGGCGTCAAACCCAAACTCGCCTATTATGGTAGTACAAGATGGAAATAGGTAATCCCCAAAGATGACGACAAAATAAAACGGTTCGTTTTTATCGGTTGAACAACAAGCACACACACATACAGGTACACACTCGCCCATCCCGCAACATTTCGCGTCCGTGCAATGGATGGCCTACTATCACCAACCGAAGTCGAAGCACTGTCGCGGTCCGCCCGAGGGAAGGTTCATTGACCCGTGCTTCGCGGCCTCTCCGGTTGACCCATATTTTGGATGCGAAATGTAGAACACTAGGTGACAGAAGAGAGAATTTACAGCCGGGATTTCGTAGGGGCCAAGGGACGGAGAATCACAGGGGAGGGAGAGGCGCACGAAGACCGGCATCGGCGGGCAGCCCACACGAAGAAAGGAACATAAAAGAACGGCTGACTCGTCGAACCTGACTTGGGGCTGGTTGTTCTCCTTATGATGGGTGTGAGGAAAATGCCGGATTTGGAGGGAGGAGGAAGCAGAATGAACATAACCCGGGAGTGCTTAATCATGCTAACTTCAGACCCTGGCATGAAGCACGTCATGAAGTGAAAAGCGAAAATTTAAACTAAAATGATTGAAGTTAGTGATACAAATTTTTGGAAATGACCTTTTGTGAAACAAACACTTTGTTTGGAACTTTTTACGTCTTTTGAGAACGATCCATTACATTCATGGAAGAACGAAGCTATTCCTAATGTTCAAAATTAAGTGCAAACTAGTAGGCTGATTGTGTGATCAGAAACAGAATTTTAATGTTAGACAAACTTTATCTTTTTATCATTCTTTTCAGAAAATTTGACTAATCTATAATTTTCAATGGATTTTAAAGTGATAATTCACATTTAAATTCACATTCAAATTCACATATTCAAATATTTTAATTTGAAGTCTCTTTCAAAATCAACAACTTATTTCTATAGCTCCACGCTTTTAGTGAAAGACTTCAATTCCTGCAGAGGTAAGTAGGCGACGAACTTAAATTTAAAATCAAATCAACAGGTGTGCACATTCGTGAAAAGGTCCAATGTAAAATATATTTTCATTGATTAAATTTAGCGATGGTCAACAAAACCCGCAGCTTGAAGCGCCAACAGTAAGTCCCATTAATGGCGTCAACTCGGAAGCGCCCTCGTTGGCTGAAATTGAAGCGACAATCAAAGACACGAAATCCAACAAAGCGCCTAGGATCATGCAGTATTTTTTATTACTCCCCTCACGATGTTTCATCACTCCGAGGGACAAAAGAAGGATTTGAAATTTGTGCCAGTCTTATTAGAGGCCGTTAAAATATTACGTAACGCAATTTCCGGTAATTTTCAACCTCCCCATCCCCCTACGTAACACATTTTTAGCAGATTTTCTACCAAAAATTCCCTAACCGTAACAAGCTGCTATACCCCCTCCCTCCCCTAAACGCGTTACGTAATATTTGAATGGCCCCTTATTATTTCTCAATTTTCTTGTTAGTAAATAGAGACCAACTGTATTCATCGGATTTTTCTTCTGAATTTTGTTTTGTTCACTAAGAGTAGGCGTTGCCTTAATAGCAGCGCACGCGTTTTTCATTTCCTTGTCCGTTAAAATTTTGTATTTTTTATAATTGTAATAGTGAAAATTATTGAAAAGTCGTCATAACAGGCTTCCTTCAAATAATATGAAGATTTGTTTTACCAGAAAAATTTTGATACCATTTTTTAAAACGTGCACTTTTGATTTTGCAATAATCATCAGTAGTCGTGAAAAATTTAATTTCTAAGGCAGTCATCGTTTGGTTGTGTTTTCTATTCAATGTGATAAAGATATAGAAGTAAAAGAAAAAGGGATATAAATTGAGGATTAGAAGCGGAAATGCGTCTAGGGTTTTTATTTCTGTTCAAATGATGGTGTAAATGCATAATACACCCTATTGAAAGTGACTTGTGAAAACAAAAAACAAAATGTTTAACCTGAGTGAAAAAATCAAAAATGTGACGAAAAAAGAAGAAGATTAGTGCATTATCATAACTCAGGCTTGGTTCCTCACATGAAATCTATTTGCAGGCTTTAGATCTTCTGACCGTATGGATTATGGAATTTGTCGAGAATGGAACTTATTTTAGAACCCATTCCATCTGTTATTTTTCTCCACCTGCTGGGCGGAAATCAGCTGCCGTGAGATAAAACAGCTCAAAAAATGCAATGATTGCTGTGATTGACAGAAAAATACCAATTTCCAAATATGTCTTGATCCAGGATATTCAGATAAGTAGATGTTTCACGTTAAATTTTTTTTACACTTTTGGTTGAGAAAATGTAAACAAAGAATTGTTCGATCATCAATCTTACGAATTAAAGTTTTAACAGAAGAGTAATGATTGATTAACTGAAGAATTTTCTATTATTAGTTATTTTAAGATGTTTCTTTTCGATCAAAAACTATTTTGGAGATTTTCGAAAGGGGATGTTTTTCAATATTTATTATTTTAACTTCTTTGAAATCTTGTTTACGTCGAGTGTGTTTAAAGTATTGTTCCATCAACAACATAAAAATAAGAAGAAATAATTTTTGAAAGAACGTATTATTATGTTATTAATGATATTTCCCGCGTAATCATTTGGAAGCGTAAGTTCCAAACGTCTTCGTAGTACTTATTATGAATCATGTTTTTTCTGTTCTCTAAACTTCCAATTTCATGTGCGAGCAAAGGCGCTATACCCCAGATCAATGACCAGAAATGATGGTGCACAAAAATCCGAAATACACATAAAATGTTTCAAAACAAATATGTTTTGCGGGGTATTCATACATGAAAACTTAGAAAATACATGTGTACAAATCATAAATTATAAGCTCTGTAAAGTTATCTTTCATCGTTCCAGATTACTGTGCAGATAAACCTCATTTCCATCCACAGAAGGACGAACTCACAAGAAAAAACACCAAGGAACAAAAACAATTCTACCATATGTGTTCCTAACGATTATATTTTAAACATTTTATAGTCATGGAAATGTATGGTACTGTTGTCCAGGTTTCTTCCTCCCCTGGTTCCAGCTGTCCAATACAGCACAGTGGGCCCAGCCGAGAAAATATTAGTAGCAATTGTTCTTTTACTTCTCACCAGCAGCAGACAAATTCTTGCAATGTTTGTATCATAAGTATAAGCATAAGCATAAATTTAGTTTTGTTCACTTAACATTTAATAAGGGTTGTGCAAACCAATAACAAAAATAGATAGTTCTTCTTCGTTAAATCAACTAGGGCGACGAAAAATTCTGCCCATAAACCTTCTCGGGCGGAAGTGAAATGCTCGAAAGTGGGCCACCTTTTCCCAACGAATGGCATTCTTTTCCGTTCCAGCTGACACTGACCGATCCGATCGATCGTTCTTGAAGGAGGAGCCACACGACCATACACCAAAGTCCCTGGAGCAAAATTGTACCCTTTTCACTTGATGCATAGGTCAGGTGATAAGTGGTGGGTACCCTTTTCAATTTATTTGTTGTCTACTTTTACCGAAGTCAATTTTCTCGAATAACACATTCTGATGGACGTGTGTGATCTGGGTCGACACCACGGTGAGAATTATGGCTTGCAAACCGTCAATCATTGGTTGTGTGTTTTTTTTTTGTGTTTTTACTCCAGACTTCAGAAGTGAGATCAAAACAAAGGCGCGTCCATAAGTTATGCTATGTTTCACATAGCATCGAAGAAAATGTTTCAGTGTACAGTAAGTCATGTTTATTGAAAGTTTAAAACTTTCTTGGAAGCAAAGGAACTTGAGTTTATCGATTCTAGTTAACTTTGTAGCTTTATTTAAGGAAGCATTCCGGGAATGGTCTTTTCCCTCAGGAATTGTGGGTCAAACCTGACAGGAAGACGGCAGCAAATGAAACCGGTTCGTCGGAAAAAATTGCGCCCGGTTCTGGTGTTTGTGCCATCGATGCCGTCCTGTTTATAAACATTTTCCTTCCCAACCCCCACACATATCCCGTCTTCTGCTTGTCCAAGCTTCGTTACTGGAGGAGCCCCCAGGGCGGACTAATTAAGCGAACCTGTCTGGACCATTCGAACCCTCCTCTGGGTCGGATCTGTCTCCTCGCTTACGCATTCTCTCGATTGCAGCAACAACGGTACATGTGCGTTAATCGAAGAAATCCACTGACCTTGTTTTTTTATAAACTTTGTCGCGAAAAAAATGGAATACATTTTAAATATGCAGACAAGCTCCAAGAGATATTATCTGGGTTATTTTTCTTGCGACAGAAACCCGTTCCTGGGGAGAATGTGTGGTGTGAAGCACCCCGGGATTAGGCTGATGCTGTAATATAACCAGACGAGCTTAATTTTAGCACTAATTGAATTGCCAGTAATCAGCCCAGTTTCAATTGATCAGTTTAATTGGTTTGTTTACCAATCCAGTGTACATAACCTCTATGCCGTTATGCTGAACATAATTCGGAAAATATGCAAATCCAAACTCATGTAATTTGAATTTAAACCATCCATCAAGAGATTTTTCGAAATTCTGTATGGTGAGTATGTTTGTGTATACAAGCTTATGTTTCTGAAGGGGCCCATTATACCCCAGGGCAGTGCTCAGTTGGCCCCATATACTCCATAATTTTTTATTAAAATAGCTTCAATGATCTTCATTTTCATTTCCCAGTTAGATATGAGAAGATTTTTTACTTTCTAAACAAATCAACTATTCAATGAAATTCACACATTGAAGCTTTTTTGTATAGCTTAAAGGGTGATACGGTCAAAATTTGGTCAAGGGAAAACGCGTGTAAATCGGTGAAATCGTTATTTAAAAAATCAAATTAAATTTCTTTTTCAAGTTTGATTAGTATAAAATTTAGGAAAAATATTCAGTTAGGCTTTCGTTTTTTCAAATCCGAATTGCCGGGCCTTACGCTTAACCCCTGCCATCAGATTTTGTACAGCCACCTTGTCCACCTTCTTCGCCGCAGAAAGCCAGTTTGCCTTGAAATGCTGCTCGTCCTTAGCAGTTTTTTTGGTTTCCTTTAGGTTCCGCTTGACAATAGGCCAGTATTTCTCAATTGGGCGGAGCTCTGGCGTGTTGGGAGGGTTCTTGTCCTTGGGAACCACCTGCACGTTGTTGGCGACGTACCACTCTATGGCCTTTTTACCGTAATGGCAAGGTGCCAAATGCGGCCAAAACAGTATGGAACAACCGTGTTTCTTCGGGAAAGGCAGCAGACGTTTATTCAAACACTCTTTCACGACCATTTCTTGGTTGACAGTCACGGAAGCTATGAAAATGCAGCTTTTCAAGCCACAGACAGATGCTTTGCCAAACCAGATATTTCTTCGCGAACTTTGACAGTTTCATGTGCTTGAAAATATCTGCTTACCTTTCCCCTTCCTTTTGCCGTATAAAACTCCTGTCCCGGAAGCTGCTTGTCGGCTTGTCGGCTTTGACGTAGGTTTCGTCGTCCATTACCACGCAGTCAAACTTCGTCAACATCGTCGTGTACAGCCTCCGGGATCGCGCTTTGGCCGTCGTATTTTGTTTATCATCACGATTTGGAGTCACTACCTTCTTGTAAGTCGATAGTCCGGCTCGTTTTTTGGCTCGATTCACGGTTGTAGACGATACTCCCAGCTTATTTGCGGAATCTCGGAGAGAGAGGTTAGGGTTTCGCTTGAAACTACCGGCAACTCTCTTTGTCGTCTCAGCTGCTTCGCTTTTCGATTTCCCCCTGATCCAGACTTCCTGGCTGTTGACAATCGTTCCCCAAACACTTTAATTACATTTGTAACGGTTGATTTGGCAACTTTTAGCGAATTTGTCAGCTTTGCGTACGAGTAGCTCGGATTTTTGGGATGCGCGTGCAAAATTTTGATGCGCTGTTCTTCTTCCTTGGGCGGCATTTTGACAACTGAAGATTGAACTCCAAAATCAAAATAGGAGCAACATTCTACACACACACACACGCACACCTTCAAAATGAGGGGTGTTCAGGTTTTTTAAATGCAAAATTGAAAGAAATACTTCAAGTTGATATTGACCAAATTTTGACCGTATCACCCTTTAATAAACGTCATTTTTATACTAAAAAATGAAGCGTTAATTGCTAAGAATTACTGGAATTTCTTGAATAGTACAGATTTTATCCTCTTAACACTATACAGGGTCAGAAAACTCAAGTGCTCCATTGAAATTATCAGATAATTTTATCAAAACAAAAGCTTTTTATTCAATTCAAATAAATTTGACTTCAAAATGAATCATGTTTTCAAAATCCATTTGGGAGATTCGATTTTTTCTGTCCTAGTGCTAAACCGCTTCAGAAGGTCAATCGCATTGCATCTTCTTAAATGCCCGCAGTGGTTTTTGTAATATTTTATTCCAGGCTTCTGCTAGATGGCGCTCAGAACTTCCAAATTGCCATGTTTCATAGAACAGACTTCGGTCTTCAATATCCACCACCTATACAGTCAAGTCCATAAGGTTCAGGTTAAGGGAACACATCGGCCACTCCGAGATCGAAATCAACCCTCAAAAAATGTTGCACTCAAAAATAAAGATTTTTTTCCCTTCGGGAACCAATGTGAGGTCCTGCTTAAACTGAAATCTTCACCTTTTCGCGGTGCTCGGTGGATTTTAACCCGGGAAGTACGGCTAACGGGTGCACAGGTTCATGATCTTTCTGGCAACCAAAATCTGTAGTACTGTTTTTTCACAAACCGCTGCACTGTATTTTTCGGTAGAAAACACGATATTCTCCTAATCAGCTGCGCCTTTGCTCTTTTTACCCGTTCTTGCTTTTATTCTACCGGAAGGTCTTGTAACCTTTGGACCTTGTAAGGCTCATTCTTTCAGGGCGCATGATGATCTGCACCGAGATAGGTGTCACCACTGTAGCTTGACGACCCTCACCATATCGTTTTTGGTACTTCTGATCTCAAGGTATCTTATCCATTTAAACTGAAGAAAAATTATAAAAAAGAAAAACACTTATCTTAATGAGTCTTCCGAAAATAACCGTCTTTATCGGAGGAAGATGATCCTGGGCCAGTCCGAAAGACGTAGCGCTAGTCTATTAGACTCAGTCAGTGGAAACAAAATTGGAATTAGTGAGTTTTCACGATTTCTTCTACTTCACTTGATTCACACGACTTCTCATAATTACTTAGCACAAATTTCAATTTTTCGTAAACAAGTTCCTTTTCGAGAGCCAAATTTTGCAGCAGAAAAAATCCCGTTATTAACGGTCACAGCCTACCAAGTCTTAACAGAACCACACGTGATTATTTGAATATGTGCACGAACTTTGAATGGAGACTATTGAAGGTTGTGTTAATTTTTGGCTGAACTTTATGGAAAATAAAGTCTATAAAAATCCACAAACTGTCTTCATGTACAGGAAAAAGTTCCACGAAACTTTAGCTGAGCTGTATTCGAAATTAAACTTAAAACTCTTATTTTTGGCTGCTCACTTACAGCGAAGTTAACCATTATTTTATCATTTTTAACTTTTTCCTGTTTTTTTTATCCTTGACTCCATGTTTCAAACAACATATTCCCTATTTCATTTGAAGGAACCCAAATTTCAAAGTTTTCACGTTAGTAGTAATAAAACTGAAAAGAAGGAAAAAAAAACTTCAGATTTGTTTAAGTTCTCAGTTCTGATTTTCGAACTACGCCCGGAAAAAAAATATTAAAATCGAGAAATTCAAATTGAAAGGAAATTTTAAATGATACATGTAAAATGTTAGTCTTACATAACCCCTAAACTTGGACTGAACGACATTTTCTAATATCCAGTTACTTCAAGCCGTTTCGACTGCAATGCTTCCCATACTTAAACGGCTGTCTCCACGCTTAGCAAAAGTCACTTCTTTCTTTCCTTCTTTCTTTCCTCCAACGCGCCGTTACACAACTAGACAATCAACATACACCGAAACAAGAAACCGAAAAAAAAATTACCAACCACAAAATTGGAGAGGATTTCGGTAATGTCACAATATGACCACATCACAGACAAAAACCAATCGAGCGCTTGCGAGCAAAAGTTGTTTCCCCATAAAACACTACTGGATCCGTGGCCGGGCTGTTGACCCATTCGCTGGCTGGTCCCCGATGCCTGGTCCGTCAATCAGGTCTCCCCGAAAAGTCGACCGAAAGAAGGTAGGTAGGTTGCTTAAATATACAAAAAAAAGCATTATGAACCAGACACGACGAAAAGTTCAACGAATCCTCCACCAAAACCGACCGAGACCAGATCCAAGAGCGATGAGGAGGAGAGTTGGATTGCAAATCGGAGCATTGCCCT
The DNA here is from genome assembly GCF_029784155.1 of Uranotaenia lowii. NCBI lineage: Eukaryota > Metazoa > Arthropoda > Insecta > Diptera > Culicidae > Uranotaenia > Uranotaenia lowii. Next base: position 214,216,267 of record NC_073691.1, read on the forward strand.
CGTCGTCCAATGCATATACTCAGATATCTGTCCTATGTATACGTCGCGGTTACGTTATGAGCTTGGTTATGCTCCAGCCTGTTTTTTCGGCGGAATCCGAGAGGCCGAAAAATAAGAGCAACAGCTAGAGAGGAAGAAGCAGACGGCAAGGAAGCAAACAAGCAAGTGGGACCACAATCGACACCACCAGCATAAGAAGGGTTCACTGGGGGTTACCGAATAATGTGCTGCAGTGGAAACATGATGATAATGATCATAAAACGCAACAGCGCATCGCAGCGTCAATCTGGCCGGAGTTTAAAGCTCAACAACCTAGTTGTGACCAATGAAGATGACGAAGAGGAGGAGGAAGTAGAAACGAAAGAAGAACAAGAGACGGTTCTTATTTGAATATCCCATCCCCGAAAAATTGCCGAATCCAACCAGCTGACCGGAGAAAGTCTGGGCTGGAAATTCGTGAGTTCATTAACCGAACGTTACCTAAAGCCAAAGTCTGCGCCAAGTCTGTGTGTTGTGGCCGTCGTCGTCGTCGTCGTCGAAGAAGGAGGCGGAGGCGGCTGCGACGGTGGCGTCTCGGTGCCTTGCGTCTTGTCTGCGTCCTTTCTGCCACATTTAGATTCGATCGTCATCGTTCGTTATCCGGCGTGGCCATTACCCGACTGGCCAAGTCGCTTATGCTGCTGACTGCTGACTGCCCAAATAGTGGTCGCAACGCCAATCAGTCGCACTGTTGACTCAGATGCGATTTCGGTGGGCAGAAAGGCTACTTAAGAATACTCTATCAAAATGATTAATAGACTATTTATATAAGCTTTTTTAAGTAAACACAACAGTGATATCGAGTATTAAATTTAATAAAAATATATAGAAGACAAATAGACAAACAAGACAGACAAGATAGACTAAACAAACAAGAAAGACAAGACAGACAAGACAGACAAGACAGACAAGACAGACAAGACAGACAAGACAGACAAGACAGACAAGACAGACAAGACAGACAAGACAGACAAGACAGACAAGACAGACAAGACAGACAAGACAGACAAGACAGACAAGACAGACAAGACAGACAAGACAGACAAGACAGACAAGACAGACAAGACAGACAAGACAGACAAGACAGACAAGACAGACAAGACAGACAAGACAGACAAGACAGACAAGACAGACAAGACAGACAAGACAGACAAGACAGACAAGACAGACAAGACAGACAAGACAGACAAGACAGACAAGACAGACAAGACAGACAAGACAGACAAGACAGACAAGACAGACAAGACAGACAAGACAGACAAGACAGACAAGACAGACAAGACAGACAAGACAGACAAGACAGACAAGACAGACAAGACAGACAAGACAGACAAGACAGACAAGACAGACAAGACAGACAAGACAGACAAGACAGACAAGACAGACAAGACAGACAAGACAGACAAGACAGACAAGACAGACAAGACAGACAAGACAGACAAGACAGACAAGACAGACAAGACAGACAAGACAGACAAGACAGACAAGACAGACAAGACAGACAAGACAGACAAGACAGACAAGACAGACAAGACAGACAAGACAGACAAGACAGACAAGACAGACAAGACAGACAAGACAGACAAGACAGACAAGACAGACAAGACAGACAAGACAGACAAGACAGACAAGACAGACAAGACAGACAAGACAGACAAGACAGACAAGACAGACAAGACAGACAAGACAGACAAGACAGACAAGACAGACAAGACAGACAAGACAGACAAGACAGACAAGACAGACAAGACAGACAAGACAGACAAGACAGACAAGACAGACAAGACAGACAAGACAGACAAGACAGACAAGACAGACAAGACAGACAAGACAGACAAGACAGACAAGACAGACAAGACAGACAAGACAGACAAGACAGACAAGACAGACAAGACAGACAAGACAGACAAGACAGACAAGACAGACAAGACAGACAAGACAGACAAGACAGACAAGACAGACAAGACAGACAAGACAGACAAGACAGACAAGACAGACAAGACAGACAAGACAGACAAGACAGACAAGACAGACAAGACAGACAAGACAGACAAGACAGACAAGACAGACAAGACAGACAAGACAGACAAGACAGACAAGACAGACAAGACAGACAAGACAGACAAGACAGACAAGACAGACAAGACAGACAAGACAGACAAGACAGACAAGACAGACAAGACAGACAAGACAGACAAGACAGACAAGACAGACAAGACAGACAAGACAGACAAGACAGACAAGACAGACAAGACAGACAAGACAGACAAGACAGACAAGACAGACAAGACAGACAAGACAGACAAGACAGACAAGACAGACAAGACAGACAAGACAGACAAGACAGACAAGACAGACAAGACAGACAAGACAGACAAGACAGACAAGACAGACAAGACAGACAAGACAGACAAGACAGACAAGACAGACAAGACAGACAAGACAGACAAGACAGACAAGACAGACAAGACAGACAAGACAGACAAGACAGACAAGACAGACAAGACAGACAAGACAGACAAGACAGACAAGACAGACAAGACAGACAAGACAGACAAGACAGACAAGACAGACAAGACAGACAAGACAGACAAGACAGACAAGACAGACAAGACAGACAAGACAGACAAGACAGACAAGACAGACAAGACAGACAAGACAGACAAGACAGACAAGACAGACAAGACAGACAAGACAGACAAGACAGACAAGACAGACAAGACAGACAAGACAGACAAGACAGACAAGACAGACAAGACAGACAAGACAGACAAGACAGACAAGACAGACAAGACAGACAAGACAGACAAGACAGACAAGACAGACAAGACAGACAAGACAGACAAGACAGACAAGACAGACAAGACAGACAAGACAGACAAGACAGACAAGACAGACAAGACAGACAAGACAGACAAGACAGACAAGACAGACAAGACAGACAAGACAGACAAGACAGACAAGACAGACAAGACAGACAAGACAGACAAGACAGACAAGACAGACAAGACAGACAAGACAGACAAGACAGACAAGACAGACAAGACAGACAAGACAGACAAGACAGACAAGACAGACAAGACAGACAAGACAGACAAGACAGACAAGACAGACAAGACAGACAAGACAGACAAGACAGACAAGACAGACAAGACAGACAAGACAGACAAGACAGACAAGACAGACAAGACAGACAAGACAGACAAGACAGACAAGACAGACAAGACAGACAAGACAGACAAGACAGACAAGACAGAAAAGACAGACAAGACAGACAAGACAGACAAGACAGACAAGACAGACAAGACAGACAAGACAGACAAGACAGACAAGACAGACAAGACAGACAAGACAGACAAGACAGACAAGACAGACAAGACAGACAAGACAGACAAGACAGACAAGACAGACAAGACAGACAAGACAGACAAGACAGACAAGACAGACAAGACATACAAGACAGACAAGACAGACAAGACAGACAAGACAGACAAGACAGACAAGACAGACAAGACAGACAAGACAGACAAGACAGACAAGACAGACAAGACATACAAGACAGACAAGACAGACAAGACAGACAAGACAGACAAGACAGACAAGACAGACAAGACAGACAAGACAGACAAGACAGACAAGACAGACAAGACAGACAAGACAGACAAGACAGACAAGACAGACAAGACAGACAAGACAGACAAGACAGACAAGACAGACAAGACAGACAAGACAGACAAGACAGACAAGACAGACAAGACAGACAAGACAGACAAGACAGACAAGACAGACAAGACAGACAAGACAGACAAGACAGACAAGACAGACAAGACAGACAAGACAGACAAGACAGACAAGACAGACAAGACAGACAAGACAGACAAGACAGACAAGACAGACAAGACAGACAAGACAGACAAGACAGACAAGACAGACAAGACAGACAAGACAGACAAGACAGACAAGACAGACAAGACAGACAAGACAGACAAGACAGACAAGACAGACAAGACAGACAAGACAGACAAGACAGACAAGACAGACAAGACAGACAAACGTTTGGTTCTTTCTGTGAGTCATATGCAATGCAGTTGTGCTGGTAGAACTACTCCATCGATCATAGCTCGTATCATTGCCAATCGTGTTAACATCTTATGCCAATTATGTTAAAATATCAAAAACTTATTATTGGATAAAAGGCTGAATTTTGGGCGTAGACAAGGAAAATAATTTACCTACTGGATGATTCATCCCAGAAACAAGAATATTAATAAAATTCCTGTGTAGGAAACCTGGGTCAATTGGAGAACGAAAGTTAACTGTCTTAGTCTTTCTTTCCCGATGAATCAAGAATTTGATTCTACTCGCCTACCGAAACAATACTGTTGATCATACGCAAAAATAAAGTTCAAATGATCTATAGCTAATTTACTCACCTTCAATAGGCAAAAAAAAAGTGATTTCAAAATAACGTTATGCAGTCCGAGATATTGGAATAAAAGTACAAGTACGTTTTTTATTTTTCCAAAATTACAGATTTGGCGCGCAACTCAAAAACTATTCTTCTGAGATTTTTTGATTTTTATTTTTGGATTCAGCGCCCGATTTTACATTAAAAGTGATCTTCAGCTTACTCAGTTAAAAAAAAAACTGTAAACTAGTATTACATATTTGTTGAGATGATGGCGACGCGGGGTCGCACGCGTTTATTTTTTCGCTGACAGTGAAAACTTTCTTTAAAATAAATTTTTAAAGTGATTTTCAAATGAAATTGAGGAAAAAAGTTACCGAGAGTTAGCTAAGTGGAATCCCAATAGTACTTACAGGACGTTTTGAGGAGTTTTTTTGTAAATTGAAATGGAATCAGAGGATTTCATTTTTAATTTGATTAAAATGTTGTTTTCCGGTAGCATGAAGATGAAATGGTTTCTATGCATTCTCAATTTGGGGGAGTCGAAATATTTTCGTACGAGTTTTGAATAGTTGGAAAAAACAGGTGTTTTTGGTTGCAGTAGTGATTTAGCTACCAAGCTGTGTCGCTTTTTAGTGTTTTTTACTATGAAATATTGCTAATATTGCTGGAAGTTGCCTCCAGAATTTTTTTGTGATGCCGTGTGTGAGTTATGAATTAGGACAAGAAGAGAAATGGTGAAATCGAAGAAGAAAGTATGGTTGCTGTGATGTGTTTCTTGTTGGCTTCCCTTTTAATGGAATGGTTCACTTTCATCAATCGGACAACTACATAGACGTCACACGGATGATCACATTATGCTGATATTACCAAAAGCTAAGTAGAACCATTTTCATTAGGTCACCTTGTAAGATTGAATTACCTATGAGTTTTTAATGTGGTTTAGACGAGATTGTTGTTCAAGAATTTCAAGCGATTTCATTTGCGCTCCAATAATAATTTTACAAAGTTTTCTAGAGCTTTGTATAACACTTGCTTTTTTGTGTGACTATCCATCTTTCTTGCTATTTTTTGAGCCAATCTACTTCTATTTTTCGTATAGCAAACGGATCTTGTGTGCGTTCCATTCCAAATAAAGCAGAAAGATTTTATAGGCTCACAACACTTTTCATCATTATGTGAAAAGTGGGTGGGTGTTCAGGGGGTGTTAAAGGAACCTGGTTGTATTGGTTTAGAATGATTTGAGAAGCGGAAGTGTTTGAGTGAAGATGAATGAGATACCTAAGGGGAGCGATTTCTTCCGATTCTCAATTTTAATGTAATTCATACTGTAGATGAAAAATTTAATTTTGACTGTATACATAAATTTCTTATTGACATTTTCACAGGTTTTCATTTTTAACACCACTTTTATCGTACTGCCGAACAACGTGACATTTGATTTTCCAGAATTTTGCTACCTTTTATTGATCTGATAATTCTAGTAGATGCCAACCGAATTGAATAAATACCAATACTGGAATCATAACGCAGAACTAATGATATTATATATTGCGCGCAACGCACGTTGTTTTAATCATTGATATTAAATCTAATCATAAATATTAGTTTTTAGTATGTATTCTTTTTGGTGCTGAAATCTTTTGGAATGGAAAAATTCTAATGATTTTGGTGCTGTATTAATAATTTCTCTGCTCTTTCAATTTTTTCAAAAGCGAGCAATGGCGCTATAACCATGGTCGATGACCTGAGATGAAGGTACAGGGATCCAAAATTAAACAGTGTATAATGGTTAAAGAAATTTCTTTAATTATTGTATTGTTAAATTTGGGACTCTCTGTAGAAAAACCTCATTTCCATCCCCTGAAGGAAGAATCGCAAGGCCCAACACCAAGGAGCATAGAAATACCTTAGCATCTATGCTCCCAACGAATATATATCAAATGAACATGGGAACGTATGGTACTGTTGTCCACGTTTCTTCCTCCCCTGGTTCCAGTCGTCTCTGCGTCCAATACTGCACAGTGGGCCCGGCCTTGTAAAGATGAATAGTAAATGTATTTTTACTATTCACCGGGATGCTGACAAGATCTGGCTGTGTATGTATCATAAGCATAAGCATAAGCAAGCATTTGTTGAGATGATGGCGACGCATGGTTTTTCGTTAAACTGACCAAAGGACAACCCATCTTATAGGTATTACATATTTGATGAGATGATGGCGACGCATGGTTTTTCCTAAAACGGACTAAGGGACAACCCATCTTATAGTTTCCATCTAGCGTTTCGCTTTTCTCTTGATTTCGCGTTTTTGGGGAAAAAGGTTATGAATTGTTTCTTTGAGTAAGATTGGCCGCAAACTCAATCACGGTCTTTCTTTTACGGTATAACTGGGTGAGAGCTCGTCTAACGGCTCCAACACCATTGGCGACACCATAGTACCGAACAACGAGTCCCTCCCGTTTTGCGACTTTTCTCGGGATTCTTTTTGCCTTCGGGGCGGCTTCAAAAGGGCCAAAGTACGGATCTACTTTTCACCGACTCTTCGACTTCTTCCCAAACCGGGAATCAAAAAGTATCTCGCGGCCAAGTCTCATTTAGCCGGCCACACCGAGAAGAGTTAGATGGTCTGGCGTCGAGGTTTTGACAATTTTGACGATTCTTTAATTGAAAAGTACGGTTTTTACACCACTTTTTTACATTTTTTGTGGTCATAATCTTGAGAAAAATAAAAAAAAAATCCTTATGTGCTTCTAACTTCAGCTTTCTTGGATACTAAGTGAATTTTTTTAGCATACCGTAGCTAGTCTACAGTCTTTTTCCGAAGCATGTTTATGGATTTTTTCTTAGACTTTGAATATTGAAGACTGAAGTGTTGAAGCTGAATATTGTCTGAGAAACAAATTTGGTTCCCAAAACTGTAAATTTCGCAAAAATCGGTTGGGAAACCAGAAAAATAAATTGATTTTAGTCAGGCGTTTCCAATTGACACTTCAGGGACTGTAACGGGTTAAAATTTCAGGGACGGAAGAGAGTTAAAAGGTTCGTTTGAATTTAATCTCAGTTTTCGTCCAAAATTTGCATCTTACTTGGTGTGCGGAGGTAAGCTTTTCGCGTAATTCCTTTTCAATTTTGCTAGCAATCGCGATTTGTTGGCACTGAATGACTCTTTTTTTTCTTCTTTCAAACCGAGCGAGTTGTGTACTGAAGCCAAAGAGTATCGATTCACCTAGCAGAATCGAATGTATGATCCATATTTTTTACAATTAGCTTGATTTAGTATGTTGTTAATGGAATATTAAATAGTACAAGAAAACGAAAAAATTATCACTGTTAAAATGACTCCAAAGCTGATTTGAGTGTTTGGACAAAAGTATGACAATCACCAACCAAGGTACACCTAAAGAAGGAACAAAAATTTGATTTTTTGTGTGTCCAGCGATAACATACTAATGGTCGTCGCACATTCGCCGCGAACGGTTTAAGAGGCCACAGTTGGTTAAACCTAGCCGAGGAAGGGATGGCCAAACTTCGAATAGCGGATACGACGCTGAGACGGTCGCGTTGACCAAACGCTTCCATCTCCAAATACATGCTGAAGACGCCAGGCCCACAACACATCTACACGCACAACCGAAATATACAAAAAAAAACTGTGGCAGACTGCTCTTCATCCTCACCTGCTGACCACTCAAACCCCGCGAAAAAAAAAGTTGGCCTCTCGGTATTTGCCCACGTAATGGCCATTGTTACGAATCAGCTGATGGATGAACGGCTTTTTTTGGTCTCTTTATTTGGCTTGGGAGCTTAGGAAAGAAAAAAAGCCGCAGGAAAAGACTGCAAATAGCCGAATGCGAAGGAACGAAACTTGGCCATTAGATTGATATCTTCTTTCCAGTTGCTGCTTTCTTGAGCTTCAATGTGGGCTTTTGTGGTGTCCAAAATTTTGGCTAAGTTGAGATTTTCCCAGTTTCCTAGTTTGCTCTCTGCGTCTCAAATATGTGCCACATCATTAGCATTCTACCATCAAGTAGAAGTTCCTCTCCTCCGTTTTTTTATTTCTCCGGTCCAAGACCCAACAAAGATTCTACCAAATGTGCCATTAGAGATATCGGGAAACCGGATTGTCGTACGGTATTATAAATCTATAAATCTGGGATATTGAATGGATAATACGATCGGGAGGTCATTTTTATTGCCAATAAAGACGTTTTTTATTGGACGAAACGCACCCAGAAATCATGCAACAGCAAATTTTAAGGCCTTGAAGTGGGTTAATTAAGTGATAAAGGAAATTATCAGACATTCGAACAAACGGTTTTCAAATTTCGGCATAAGCACTTTCTTATAATTTGATGACTTTTGAGCTAAAAATTTGTTTGAAGCGTTCAGCATAGTTTTTTAAGGATAACTAGAGTTCTCAAAGTTCTATAGCACAAACGGTCGAACCAACTTGTGGTACCAACTCAGACCTTTACGCTCAGTTGTGCAGAACATGCTGGATAAACGAAAATGATCTTCCTGCTTCCAACCCCATCCGGAGAAAAAGCAGTACCGGAACCCAACCAGTCAGACAGTATATTAAAGCGAATTTCGTAAAATGTGTGGGAATTGACACAACAACAAAACAGAGAAACAAAAACAATCGATCGTCAGTGCCCTGTCAGAAGGACCCCAGTTGTTGCATCACGGAAGACATAACTTACAGGCTACGCCGCGTCACTTGAATGGTTCAGCGAAGAAATAGGTCATCTCCGTCATCCAGATCCAGGTGGGTTGATCAGGTTATACAACAATTGGAGGGTATGGTAGAGTTTGTATTTTTTTTTTTCTTGAGCGGCTTTTGGGCTGTAAAATAGTAAAGTTATTCGTGAACTCCATCAACCTACCCATTTTTGTCGCATGAAATATTCAAAATTGAAAAACAAAAACTTTTTTCAAACTGGGAAAACATTGAAAAAAAAAATTATTCCTTCACTTACCAAAATTATAAAAACAGTCAATATTATAAAAACAATCAAAATTGTCAAAACTGTCAAAATTGACAAAATTTTCAAAATTGTCAAAATTGTCAAAATTGTCAAATTGTCAAAATTGTCAAAATTGTCAAAATTGTTAAAATTGTCAAAATTGTCAAAATTGTCAAAATTGTCAAAATTGTCAAAATTGTCAAAATTGTCAAAATTGTCAAAATTGTCAAAATTGTCAAAATTGTCAAAATTGTCAAAATTGTCAAAATTGTCAAAATTGTCAAAATTGTCAAAATTGTCAAAATTGTCAAAATTGTCTTGTCAAATTGTCAAAATTGTCAAAATTGTCAAAATTGTCAAAATTGTCAAAATTGTCAAAATTGTCAAAATTGTCAAAATTGTCAAAATTGTCAAAATTGTCAAAATTGTCAAAATTGTCAAAATTGTCAAAATTGTCAAAATTGTCAAAATTGTCAAAATTGTCAAAATTGTCAAAATTGTCAAAATTGTCAAAATTGTCAAAATTGTCAAAATTGTCAAAATTGTCAAAATTGTCAAAATTGTCAAAATTGTCAAAATTGTCAAAATTGTCAAAATTGTCAAAATTGTCAAAATTGTCAAAATTGTCAAAATTGTCGAAATTGTCGAAATTGTCAAAATTGTCAAAATTGTCAAAATTGTCAAAATTGTCAAAATTGTCAAAATTGTCAAAATTGTCAAAATTGTCAAAATTGTCAAAATTGTCAAAATTGTCAAAATTGTCAAAATTGTCAAAATTGTCAAAATTGTCAAAATTGTCAAAATTGTCAAAATTGTCAAAATTGTCAAAATTGTCAAAATTGTCAAAATTGTCAAAATTGTCAAAATTGTCAAAATTGTCAAAATTGTCAAAATTGTCAAAATTGTCAAAATTGTCAAAATTGTCAAAATTGTCAAAATTGTCAAAATTGTCAAAATTGTCAAAATTGTCAAAATTGTCAAAATTGTCAAAATTGTCAAAATTGTCAAAATTGTCAAAATTGTCAAAATTGTCAAAATTGTCAAAATTGTCAAAATTGTCAAAATTGTCAAAATTGTCAAAATTGTCAAATTGTCAAATTGTCAAAATTGTCAAAATTGTCAAAATTGTCAAAATTGTCAAAATTGTCAAAATTGTCAAAATTGTCAAAATTGTCAAAATTGTCAAAATTGTCAAAATTGTCAAAATTGTCAAAATTGTCAAAATTGTCAAAATTGTCAAAATTGTCAAAATTGTCAAAATTGTCAAATTGTCAAAATTGTCAAAATTGTCAAAATTGTCAAAATTGTCAAATTGTCAAAATTGTCAAAATTGTCAAAATTGTCAAAATTGTCAAATTGTCAAAATTGTCAAAATTGTCAGAATTGTCAAAATTGTCAAAATTGTCAAAATTGTCAAAATTGTCAAATTGTCAAAATTGTCAAAATTGTCAAATTGTCAAAATTGTCAAAATTGACAAAATTGTCAAAATTGTCAAAATTGTCAAAATTGTCAAAATTGTCGAAATTGTCTAAATTTTTAGTCAATTTTAATTATAATCAGAAATCTTCAACTCTGTACCCACTCATCGCTCTTATATATTTATCAGGTGGATCAGCAAGGATATGCGACGTATGCCAAGTAAGACTCACGGTAGAACATATAATTATCGAATGTCCCGAGTTTTAAGGCCCCAGAGACATCTACCAAGTTGATACATCTTTAAGAAATGCTCTATCAAACGATCCTGTCAAAGAAGAAAAAATATTATGTTTTCTGAAAGAGAGTTATTTGTTTAATGAATTGTAAAATACTGTTATTATTTTTCAAAGAGACGAACCAATAAAAGTTGAAAATCTCTATAATAAAGACAAAAAAAACTCTGTACCAAAGCTTAACTTAAGGAATAAACGCAAAAAATTAGCCTATACAGTGAACAAAGTTCAGCTTCGAGTGATTTTTTTTAGTATTAAAGTTTGTTTAAATTGTGAATTTGTCCTGAAAACCAGAGTTCAGAAAAGTAGTGCTCAAATCACCGTATACATTCCCTAACTCTTTTAAAAGTAGGTATGTAGTAACTATTGGGTTTCACCCAATGCCAGAATTTTCGCCTACTCTGATTGTTCTATCTCTTGCTAGATCATACCTTTTTAACAGAATGATCCATCAAATCGGAATTTCCCCGGGGCCTGCTTGGATCGGTTGGTTAAGGTAATCAATTCTCCATAGATTGATCGTTTCATTTTTGCATTTTTTTTCTTCTCACTCCTAGTTAGAGAACGTTTCAAAAACGCTGCCTCAGATCGAATTATCGAAAGACTAGCAAAAAGTTGCGGGTTGACCAAAAGCGACTAGAAACGGTGTCCGGTTTAAGGGGGTCTGGTCGATGCATTGGCACACACCTATTTTTCGAACGGTTTTTGGCAACCTGGCTTTTTTTTGGTAGCTTCGAAATATTTGAATGTGTGTGTATTTTGTGTGAAGAGAACGCGAAAAGTGCGTAATGACGAAAGCCAGCTAGCAGCAGGTCTAGTCAAGGAACGGTGGGCGAAACGGAAAAAAGAAAGATTAGTGCGTTTATATAAGGTCGCGGCATGGCTCTCGAATAGTGCTCCGTAGCTGTTAATTATGACCGGCTGGATCTCGTGGGTTTGACAGGCTTGCTACCCCGAAGTTCGATCGTTTTGGGGAGCCATTTTTGTATGAGGATCGAAGAAGAAGGAGGTGGGGACTCTTTTTGGTCTTCTTTTTAATCGCTTTTTATGACTTTCGTCTGGGGACCGAAAAAGCATTCGAAATGGTCAAGTTGCGTGCGCGAATGTCTCAGGGAAACAGAGAAAGACCTACACGCACCAAGACGAATCTTGCTGTATTACCATTTGACGAATGAACTTTTTTTGGCGGATGAAACAACGTTTTTTTTCTATATATTTCGAATTCGAGGATGGATTAATAAGAGAAAGAGGAAGCAGACGCTGATGATTATGTAAATTTTTCGTACATCTACTCTAAAGGCCAAAGACCAAATGCTTTTTATGTAATTTATAAGACTTTAAGAATACCCAAGCGAGCTAAAAAAACTCAAGACCGCACCTAGCAGATAAGAAGCAGACCTGATCCTCAAGCTCGTTTTCGGTTACCAAGTCCCAAAGTCCCGGGGTTGGCTGGCTGGTCACTTTGCTTCGGCACCGGTTCCTCGAGACCTCTCGAATTGGATGTACAGTTATCTGCCACAGATTCGCCTCCAACCGGCGTTTTTTTTTCGGCTTCACTCAAACTGTGAGTCTGCCTTTCCTAGGTTCGAATTGAAAAAAAAAGATGGTCGTCGAACGCGAACAGCTGAGCAGCTTTTTTTGGAAGCAGTGGAGAGGGGGCGGACCCAAAAGGTGCGTATGCTCACAGACCGCTCCACCCCCCTTTCCACAGCTTCCCCACCCCTTTGTTGGATCAACCATACGTATTTGCTCAATGCGCGGCACTTAAACATGCGTGCGTTTTTGGACGCTTTTTTCGGGTTTTGCTTCGCTGGAGTTACCTAATGGTGATGGATGATTATTGGTTGGGATTCGATTGGCTTTTGAATGTCTCCAAATTCGATGCTTTTCGTAATCTAGGGTATGGAAATTTGTGGTTTTAAGATTTTCGAAACACGTCTGCTAGCTACTATGGCTATAAATATGTAACATATGACATGCCTCGATGCGATCAGTACAAAATCTACTTCGAAAATGTATCGGAGATGATTACAAAATCACCTTGGTATAATTATAAATCTGTCAGTGTACTAAACCTCACAAATGGAGAATGTCCTTAACTGTCTTCATCAACCTATTTAATTTAAGTTACTTATGAATTATCTTCAGTATCCAGAAATGTCCTAATTATAACATCTTTTCAACTTAAAAACTATAGGACATTCAGCACGCTCCGCAAAAAAATAAAGTAGCAAAAATCGGGAGCCGAGATCCTTTTGCTAGGTTTTGTTCAAACCCTCCTGATCTTCCAGACTTCCACAGCACAAACTTTTATCTGAATCTCGAGAATAATTACAGGGTTTTATTGATCTTTTTATTTTGCCATTGTTCGTATTTTTAAAAATTTCAGCAAAACCACTCCCTAAAAGCAAGTTCACTGGTGTTGGGAAAAAGTGATAGAAATTTTTAAACTTTTAGCACATTTTGAAAATTTTACCGTGCAAAAATGTTTTCATGATCTTTGGTCGTTGTATTTTTTTACAGCACTGTTTCTATTTAGAAATATTGCTATTTTTGCATCGCAGCGTACGAAAATACAACACGTGTTGTAAAAAACTTGGAAGCGGCAAATCTTGAACATGATTTTTCACGGCAAATTTTTTTAAATGTGCTAAAAGTGTCAAAGTTGCTACCACTTTTTTCTAACACCTGTGAACTTGCTCTAATAAAATCAAATACATGAACTGCTAAATAGACAGAGGAATTATCCCGTTTGTGGTGCTTTATCTTTTAGCAAAATTATGTTATGATTAATGTCCCTAAGAAGCGTTTTCCGAAAGAAACAACCATCCTCTGGAGTGCCCAGGTTGTAAATTAGTTCGAAATCCATTTTAACAATCTTAGGAGAATATCTTTGCAAATTGTGTATAAAGTGATAATTAGAAGTTTGGATCAGTCCATTAGCTGTAAACGCGTGAAAGTTCAAAATTTCTTCACTAATTGAAAGAAATTCATTTCTGAAAACTAAATTTAAAAAAAAGATTTAATTCATTTCATGGATTCTGGTTCCGTATAGGATCACTATCAAAATTTTGTTTGTGTTTACAATTTTCGGATTATGTATCCAGTTTAGGATTCTTGATTTTCGGTTCGAATCGTCAACTGAAATAAAAAGCCGTCGTTTGAATTTGGTTTCACATTTCCTCCGAAATTTGATTCATGATATTCGAAATTAATATGGTTTTTTACATTCAGTTGATGTTTTTCGAATATGAAAAAATAATCTTAAGTCATATGCAAATTTCAAACATAATAAAAAATGCGATAAAGATTCCTCATTCAAATATTTAAATTTTTATTTTGATTTGCCAGTCGGATTAGAAAAACACAATTGAAATAAAGATCAATTATTGAAACTTAAAACATCCGAATCAAAATTGTGGATTCATGACTGAGGGCTCTGAAATTGACTCATTTGACTCGTCTCATATTTCTTTATTCAGAAACCATTTTTATGTACATAGCATAGCATAGCATTGCATAGCATAGCATGGGGTGACTACACACATCTTGCATTGGTTGATACAAGAGGTACAACTGATAATCATAACCAACACGAGATGCCAAAATAAGTACCGTAAACTGGGGGAACTTTGATCAGCGAGGTAACTTTGATCAACATGAAATTTTTGCAGATAATCATCATTAACTAAGTATAAAGTTAAAATATCTGAAAACTATTTACTACGTTTGAAAGCCTGTAAATTGTGTTACAAATAAGCTAAATTTAGTTTTTATTAGGAGATTTTTTATATTACTTAAAATATAATTTAAAAATCATGAAATATCTGTTTTTTGAAGGCTCACAAACAAACATCTCTCCTGATCAAATTTAAGCATTTAGGAGCCAATAGGTTGTTTAATGTGAAAGTTCAACTATTTTTCTTGGTTTAGGTTAAGCTTAAGTGTTATTTTTATGGTCATTTGATGATAATTTTTGGATATTGAAAAAAAAAGGTCATTCTTCATGAAAAAGCCTGTATAGGAAAAAATGGCTAAAACTCTATCAAATGGTAAAGTTTGGAGAAAAAAGAACGTGGGAACAGTACGAGGACTTAGGGAATTGCATGAAGGTAATTTTTTTTTGTTTTCGAGGCCAAAAAGTTTTGAGAAATGTTTATAATTTTTGCCCCTAAATGTATGCAGCAACATTGTCCATCTTTCGAGTATATTTGTTTTTGAAAGAAAACGTTGAAAAATTCAATTGAGTCCAAACAAAAAATTACTGTTATAGATGTTTTGAGCCTTCTGTGCTTAATGGTATCAAAACAATAAATTTGAAGATGTTGAGATACGTAAAAACCATAGTGATCAATGTTACCCCGAAACTCGAAATCTGGTTTTGTAACAAACATTTAATTATGACCACAAATGTCGTTTTTACTGCAATCCATGATCATGTTTAAAATTTCCTCACCTCAGTAAGGATTTCGAAGCATTTAGGTATTACGAAAAAGCAACCCCTTCCAAAACATTCTAAAATGAATGGAAAAAGTGATCAAAGTTCCCCAAGTTTAAGGTACCTGGAATCAGTACTTATTTCAAGTGTTATTTTTGTAAATCAGTGTGGTACCATATTGCACACCACAACAAGTCAATGTTATCATGGTAGGGAAGTTCTGTAACAGCAAAACAAACTCTTTAGGTGCAGAGAACTCATACGACCCATAAAGCTGTTTCAGAAGGGATCTGGAAGGGTAAAAATAGGAAATCCTACTTGGCAACAATCCCACCAAAATCCATCGTCAGACATAATTTCACTTCTCAAACAAACAAAATATTTTAATTTTCCGGACGGAGAAAAAAAACGCGTGCGCTTCCATCAAATCAACGCCTACTCTTCACCTCAGAAACCGTTTTTATGTACATTTCAGAAAATGTATTGGAATTCCGAAACATATTGAATAGACAAAATTGGAATTCAGGTTCAAAATTCAGATTCAGTTCATAAATGAGTTCCACAATCAAAATAAAATCATCAAGATGACTGTAAGGAATTTAAATTGCAAGAGATCGTAGACTTATAATTCTGATTGTTTGTTCGATTTCAAAATTTAGCAAAAGGTAGCTCGTGTGCGAGTTTGAAAAACTCATTTTAAAAAAACTATTCAAAGGAATTGATTTCTAATGAAAAGATATTGATGACAAAGAAACAGGTATCTTCTCTTAAAGAAATTGCACAGTTTTACCAAGAACCAAATTTCTAGCTAAAATATCTAGCTAAGATCGTTTTAGCATGAATCCGATTTGAACCGCAAAATTTTAATCTTTAACTTTAACTTTTGAAAATTGGATTTTTTTTATTAATTGAAGGCTTTCTTAAAAAAGACTTATTGTATGTAAGTTTATGGCATTCGCGACTTGATTTGAACTTACAATAAAAAAGACTTATTGTAAGTTTAAATCAAGTCGCGAATACCATAAAGATGGTAAAACGACTATAATCGAAACAAAAAAAATCGTTAAAATCAAATGAGCCTTTCAGGGAGCCTGAAATACGATTCAAAATCTGGTTATGTTTTTTGATGAAATAATAATGTTTCATATTTTTATTTTTGTTCAAAAGTTCCTCAATTTTTGTCAAATTTTCCTGGATATTGCTCAGATTTTGGTTTGAAAATTTGGAAATTGAATGCCCGAATTTTGCAAGGTTTCAATAAAATAGCCCGGATTTGGTGGATACGTGCGAGAGAACTTTTCGCAATTTTGAGGTAAGTTCACCCGATTTTTATTCAAATTTTCAGTTTCAACCATCGATGAAAGTAAGTTTCCTATTTTGTTAACGAAGGATTCTTTTTACAAATCCTAATCATTATTTGAAATAATATAGGATGTATTTTCAAAAGTTTCAATTTAATACGATAAACTATTTATCTAAAAGAACTAATAAATGAATAGGGAAGATAAAGACATAACGGAGCATATTAAGCATTCCTCTTTTCCACGAAAATTCGATTTTTTATCAAATAAATTTTCATGAGGAACAGTTTTGTAGTTCCTATAGTATAATCTCCTTATCATCTTTACAGAATTATTTTCAAAAATCCAACAAGGTTCTTAAGAGACAAAAATGTTATAATTTTTGAGCACCAGAAAAAAAGCTCTTGTGATCGTTTAATCATTTTCTCTTAAATCTAGAAGATATGCACTGCAACATGATGTACACACTGTTCCTCAATTTACACCATCTTTAAATTTTTTATTTTACATTAAATATAATCAATTTAAAAAAATGTTTACTGTAAACTGCCGTAGCATCAAGCAGCAGATTCAACTCGATGAAGTCAACTGAATTAAAGAGCCATAGCTTGACTAGTTTACATCTGACAATTTAGCTTGTTGGTTAGATATCGGAGAGGTCAGAGGATCAGAAGACTGGAGTTCGATTTCTGGTCGAAGTGATTTTTTTTTTCATTTGCCATTCATAATCGATTTATTTGATTGTTGCATTATTAACCAATAGGCCAAATAGTCAAATAAAACAAGCCAAGCGGTGGCTCTATAATTCACGAGACTTCATCGAGTTGAATTCGCTGCTAGATTCTACGACAGAAAATGCTCATCGTGCCCCGATTAATGGTGCTTCTTCTGCCCCAGGTGGGGTTCTCATTATGCCCCTAAAGTGATTGATGTTCAGCTTTTGGCAAAAAAAAATAAAATGCATTTTAAACGTTTTTATCGAGATTTATTTCACGTTAGGAAATAGTCTTTTTCAGTGTCTGAACACGAAACAATGAAGTAACTCAAAAATTATAGCTGTTTTCTATGGTTAAATTAGCATCTTTATAAGGTGGCTATTATGCCCTTATCTCCCGTTATCAAAAAGTATCTAAAAAAATATTTTTATTTATTTTATTCATTCATTGTTTGAGCAAAAATGTCATAGAAAAAATAGGTTACCAGAACCCCCCATGAGTCAGTTCTTTTTACGACACTGCCCTGTTGTACTACTGAATTTTTTACGTCAATTGACTGGTGAAGGTTAGAGCTCATACGCTTACAAAAAAAACCTCAAAAATCGTAAAAAAAAAACAACCCAAAAAGATACCGCTAAACATTTTCGCATTTTTATGGGTCATACTGTATATATTTTCTCCTGCGTACTATTTTGGAAAAATTTTCAACGCGTTCACCACTAGATAAACAAAAACCTTTCAAATCAAAACTTGTTTCTTGGAAATAATATTCTTCTAATCTTTCTGTTCAATTTAAAAATTTCCATTTCCAATATTCTTTCTCAAAGCCTAAATTTTAACTGCAATAACAACAATTCCCAAGTTTCTTTGAGTTTTTTTATGTAAATCCTACTGATGTTTAGTTACTTGTTTGCTAGTTACCAAAGGTGGGGGTCGATCATTCATCCCCAAAAATACTTACTTTAAAAGCAATAACTATTTCAACGCTAAGAATATCAGGAGTGCCCGTATTTTTCACCGCCGACTAGACTAAACGGAAATGCTAAGTTATTTAAAAAAAACACCAAAAAACACGAGATTGAATTTACCTACTCTTGAAAGCTTTGTTCACTGACATCACGTCAATAAAAACACTCGTATGGATCACAATGTTTACCATCTTTTTCAATTTTGTGCCATCAGTTGCAGCATCCGTTCAGAGACCAGTTCCCGATAAGAGTTTGGTACAAGGTACAGAGAAAGAGGCGGATATTCTGCTGGATGTGCTTATTTTCCCGACAGAACCCATTTTTCAAACCCTTCGCGTAAGGATAGGTGGTGGTTCTGGTGTTGTGGATGGCCTAGTGTTGGCCGGAGTTCGTGACTTCGTGTGCGGTGAAGTTACGGTTATTCGTTCCATCATTTGCGGACAATTTATGCTAGAAGGAAGTTATAATAAGGAATAGCTAGGTAGATACGCCGAGTGATAGCTCATAGTTGCGTTTGATTTGTGACACAGTTTTTTCCGCTCCCTCTTTATCGGGAGAAGAGCTAGATGAAGAAGTAGAAGAAGCTGACATAGTGCAAAGTGGCCAGCAGCACGCATACACAATTTTCATTATCGAGCCATGTGGATGACACTACGACGATTATCTATAGAGACAGAGATGGTTCGGATTCTGGTTTCCTCGATTTGATCGGTTCGTTGATATCCGAATGAGGTATAGGCCTAGGTTGGGACAACTTGTTCTCTTTGAATGCCGGTTCGCGAACCGGGAAGGGATCCTGAAATGGTTTTTTTTCTTTCTTCAGCAACCCGGATCAGAGGTGCGGGTGGAAGTGCAGGGGAATCTCAATAACAGTACCTTGCGCCAGTCAGTCAACCCGTGCAGAATCAATCGTGCGAAGCAGTAGATAGTGGAAGAACAAGAACAAGATTGTAAAATAGCGAAATCTCACATCGGTAGTCCGCACACGATCGAAAACCGTTTCTCAGCAGCTAGTAGAAAAAAGGATCAAGTGTAGGTATCGAATGAAATCTCTTGTCGCACACAAAGTGGTTACTAGGTGGTAACACGAATCTAGGTGAGGGTGGATGTGGGGTTTGAGAACAACCTGAGGCGGGGCGCAGTTGTTCGAGAATGACTTCAGAATGACGTGACGATCGAGCAATGACCGAATGGTTTGTAATGCTGAGGAATCGAGTTCATGTACCTTCGAGAGTGAAAGCTGATCGGGCATCATGCAGTTGGGTAAAAAAAATCAACAATTTTAATGTGAGATCTCGTTTTTGATTTTCATCATAGCTCAGGAGATTTCTTGTTCTTTTAAATTCCTTTCACCGAGAGTTAAAACTTTTGGAAACTGTGAAAGATACTTTTTTCTTCATTTGTAACATTGATTTCAAGATAAAGTTATGAACATTTAAGATTGAAATTGAGCCGTTAATAAGGAAATAAGCTTACTTGCAGTTGTTTTTTGTTTTAAGATTCAAAAGAGTAGGCGACTTGTTGACATCGCGCAAATGTATTTTTGTTAGTAGGAAATTTATTAATTCAGACAAATAATCGAATTTTGAACATAGTTTTCATCAGAAAAAGTATAACGTCAAAGTATAATAGTAGATGCTAGTATAAAATAAAAAATTGGTCAGTTCTCTTGAGCGTTTTGTTTTCGTTTCTGGAGTGTAATTGCCACCTTTTTCGAAGCAGTAAAATTTGGAAGTGTAATCGCCACTTTTTCGGAAGCAGTAAAATTTGGGATTTCTTTTAACGAAGAAAGGTGAAATAGTGCACTGAAACACAACTGTCACAAAGTTAAGGACTTTTTATGTACCTTGAGAATTATGATTTTCTAAATGAATAAATATTAAATAGCTTAACTCTATTATTGGGGATTGGACAGGTCATCAAGCGATCGGAAAACAGAAATACAATAAATTGTGGGTTCAAGCCAGCCAGAGTATCTCGGCAAATTTGGAATCATGTGAAGGTAACTTAGGTTCCTTAGGTTAAGTCATTCGGCATTAAAATAGAAATTTCGAATTCCTCTTTCTCTGGTCCCCACTAAGCTGATTTTGAGGGTTTAAAAAAAATGGAAACTTTGAGAGCTAAAAAATTGCACTGTTTAGTTTCTAGGGCTAATCTACAAAATGTATAGAGGGTGTTTGAAATTTGACAGACCCTCTCGCTTCCAAGATGTTTTAGAGTGAAAACATTGAACTACACGTGATTATGTTATCTTTGGAATATTTAAATATGAAGCCATCAGAGCCAAAGGGGTGATACATAACCATTAGTAAAAGTAAATGTACTACTCATCTTAACTCGATCGGGCCCACTGTGCAATATTGGACGCAGACATAACTGGAACCAAGGGAGGAAGAAACGTGGACAACAGTACCATACATTTCTATGGTTATAATTTTTTTTAAATATTCACGTTGGAAGCACATTTGCTTAAATTTACTGTGCTCCTTAATAGTTCGTCCTTCTGTGGATGGAAATGAGGTTTGCGGTATAAATTGAAACAATTGAAAAATTCTAAGTGTATCATATCTGTATTGAACGTTCGATCAAACTACATGTTTCGAATTTTTGTGTACCATTGATCTTGGGTAGAGCGCCTATTCTTGCTTTTAAAAAGAAATATTGAAAGAAAAGAAAAAAAAATAGTACCAGCACAAAATCTTTCAAAATTAACCCTTCTAAAAAAATATGTGGGATAAATGTGAAAGTTTTGGCCATCGAGTTTGTGACTGTAACCACATATCTAGACTGACACAGTTATCCGAACAAATCAAATGTGTCTTTATAGTAACGAATGATAAAAAAGTAAATTTCATATTATTCAAAACTGAAACATGATCTACAAAACAAACACATGACAATAATTTGAAGAATTTCCTGCGCATTTTTATGCGAATCTCACTTCTCACTTGCAGTTGGAAATGTGTTTCTTCTTGCAGCGGATCATTCAACGATGTCAACTGCTGGAGGTGGGTGAAATCCACGAAAAATCAGGACGGACACATACCATGAAACATGTAATTATTGATCACTATGCTTTATCTATTCATCCCAAGAAAAAATCACAATTTTACAATAACAAACTACTTAAACTACAAAAATTTATTTTACCACGACGAAACGATGCGATACCAACAAGCCATCGCCTACTTTCCCAAGGCTATAAGAGCCAGAGGGTTGTGAGTGCAAAAATTATCGATTTAGAGTTAATTATGCCAAACGATTTTTTATATTTCAAACTATATTTGATGATTTCTTCAGATTTTTGGATTTTTATTTACATATTTTTAAGGTTTGATAGAAAAATACAAATTATTGAAAAATGTATGAAAAATGGCCATAGACAACAATTAGAAAACGTGTTTTCACAAAATTGGTTTTTATAAATAAGCTTATACTTCTTTGGCCTAAAGGGAAACAAATATTTTTGTATGCATGTATTTTTGGATTGAATATTTTACCACCACCTTAGGTGACGAGCAAACAAATTATTGAACACCAGTAGGAATCACATGAAGAAAAACCCATTGAAACTTGGGAATTTTCGTTTATCGTCAAATCGGTGAAAATTTATGTTTAAAGAAGGAACATTACATTATTATACATCAAAGTTAAATTTTGGGTCAGGGGTCATCCAAAGTAGTCGTCTCTGCATTGTGACACCTTATTGAAAGTGTTTTGAAATTGAGTTCAAAATGAAGAAAAACCTTAATAGTAAAATTTTCACGACACAGAGGTATTTTAAGAAAAATTCACACTTGCCATTGTCAATCACAGCGTTTAAAACAAATTGGTAATATTTTGCAGGCCTAAAATGTTGCAAATTCTTCAAACACGAGTGGCGCGTATTAGCCACATGGGGCGTTTTATGAACTTTCCTCCTAATGCTGATTTTGCTGTTGAGAGAAGGAGAGATTTTTTTTTTTTTTTATATTTATTATAGACATTTTACCACGGTTGTGGCTTTCGTGTCTCTAGAAGGAGAGATGTTTTTGTGTTTTTGTTTCCAAAGTTGGTAAACTTTGTGATCCGTTAGAGGAGACGATTTGTATCTTGTTCTGAGGAGCGATTAGTTCCTGGCTATAGGTAGCGATGTGTTTTGATGAACGAAAAGGATTCGGTCGATGGAGGAATGATTAGTGATTTTTTATGTGGAACAATAAGTGAGAAGTTCTCAGGAATAATTCAAATTGTGATTGTTCTGAAGAACACACCATAATTGATTTGTTCTGAGGAACATTAAGAAACTTGTTCTGAGGAACAATGATTTCTTGGTTCTGAGGAACAATGAGTTATTGGTTCTGAGGAACAATAATAGATTTTTTCTGAGGAACAATGAGAGATTTATTCTGAGGAACAAAAAGAGATTTTTTCTAAGGAACAATAAGAAATTTGAGCTGAGGAACGATAAGATAATTGTTCTGAGGATCAATAAGAGATTTGTTGTGAGGAACAATAAGAGAATTTTCCTGAGGAACAGTAAGAGATTTGCTCTGAACAACAATAAGAAATTTATTCTGATGAACAATAAGAAATGGTTCTGAGGATCACGAATCGATTTCCGTATTGAGAGACTTTGAGTCGAGTACTTATCAAGTGTTGATATTTTAAAGAAATTCGATTGGAAACTGATAAGTATCAGATCAGAAATGACTTAAAGAAGTCGAGTACAGTTCCTTCTGCTTAATATGTTGAGACTCTGAGGAGTCCGGATAGTTTTGAGGAACTGGGATGGCTTTAAGAAGCCATGTCTTTTTTTACGCATTGGAGAAATTCTTTGCATCGGAGGATAAAACGGTTAATTACATCTATGAGAAGATGGTTGAGGTTGCTCCGAGGAGGTATAAAGAAGATTCATCTGAGGAGGATATAAAAGAAAATAAAAAGTGGATCATTCTGAGAAGGATTGATATAAAATGTGTTGAAAAGTCCGGTACTGCAAATTTACAATTTGCAATTTCAATTATGCGGTTCTGGAAAGCGATAACAGTTCGACAGACTTGTGTGTTGATTAAACCAAAAAAATCGTCAGGTTTGGAGGAGCCAAGAACAGTCCAGTAATATAATATACTAATATACCCTTGTAGTTTAATTCTGATCCTGAGATAAGGGATCTCGATCCCAAAACTCGGCGAGCTTCGTTGGATAACTCGTGCTGATTTAATTTTCTTTTTGCAAATGTTGCATAAAAACGATTTTCAAATTTTGGATCCAATTTAATTTCGGAATACCAAATTTGAAAATGAACCTTGACGTTTTAAGCTCTACATCTATAACAAAAACGTTCATTTGTGGTTTGAATTTATGGGCTCATAAAGAAACTTGTGGTAGCATAATTATAATTTAAAATCACCATGCATTTATTGCTTAATTTGCCTACGACAACTGACGACAAAAGACCACGACTCGAGCGGCTAAAGTAAAAGTAACAACAGCCGGACTTGTAAAGTAAACGCTTCCGTTTACAGGCGTATTTTACGAAGATATTTAATTTTCTCACCTACCTACCGATCGTTGCCAGGCAATTTCAACATCCATCAAGTTGGCGATGTTTCCAATAAATTTGTCGCTTTATGCTAGCCTTTATGGTGGCCGATTGGGTAAGCCTACTATATAGCGCATTGGTTTGGTGGATTGGATAGTTTGTGCATATGGCCAAAGATCGGTCGTTCAACTCTCGGCTCAACCCCTTTCGTTCGCCGCCTACTGCCACTTTTCCACTACCCTACTACACGCCGATGGCCAGATATACTAAAACTAAAATATAAAACGCCACTAAGCCCGGTGGATTTGTGAGGGGCCGGTCAATGACCGCAACGAACCATTCGGATTAATCTGTACCGGGCCAATACCATTCAAACTCTCCGGCTCTGGCTTTCATGGGTGTGTGTGAGTTTTTTTTCCTCCCGTAGTATTTTAGTGAAGTTAAACTAGCCGCAAACAGTTGGGGAGCTCGTGAATAATGAATGCATTCTTCGAAACGATCTACTTAGCCTTGATTTGGGAATGCAAAGCTGCTGCTGAACGGATTCCTAGGATAGGCCCCAAAGTGTAAGCGACAACAAACCACAACAACAACAACAACTAACAACCGGGCATTAAGTCTGAACAGCAAGTGCCATTTGTCATCCGATCGGTTCTAACATCTATCGGTTCCGAATACCACCTACCTTCCCACTAAAAAAAACAAGCGCAGAAAGACGGCAATTTTCTGCAGAAGCCAGCCAGAGGGGGAGATTAAGGCGATGCGATAGTATCTCGCGTAGTGCGCAAATCTCGTTGCAATGCAACTACTTCGCGGTGGCGTTAACTGGACAAAGTTGTTGTTGACTCGACCGCACCGGGTGGCACCTCGGATCACCTGGTGGGGCGCTTCTGGGGGTAAAGTCGCATTGCTTCGACTACCGATCGCATTGGACTCGTTTGAATCCCCCCGAATGTGTTCGCTCTTGCTCTTTCGAGAAGTAGTAGTAAGTCAGAGTTGCGGCTTTTTTTTTATTTATTCATAAGTATATGCAACAGCTTGCACGCTAGTAAAAAAATAATTGTAACCGGAGAGTTCATTGACTCCGGTGGAATTTAATTTATTCAAATGTCAGCACATGCACCTCAAGCGATTGGAACCCCCGCCCCACCTCGATGCCTTGGAAAGGGGTGGGTGGTGGAAGATCGAGCAAAGACACATCCAGGAGACTTGTTTGTTTTGGTGTTATATAATATGCACTCTTCTGCGAAATAAATCATGCATGTTAGCCGAGGGGTTTCCCTGACTTTCTTACCCGTAGTGTTGGCCCCAAGATTGTGCAGACCTTTCGAAAGGAGGAAGGCCACTAAGTGGTCCAGCGTGTGTGCTCCATTGATGGAAGCTTGCCCAACTGTGGGTGCACTTTTTGAACTCCTTCTTTTATACGTCACAGATTATTAAAATTATACTTTACAGAATAACATTTGAAACACATGAAGATTAATAGAAACAGAAAGAAATTGTATTTATTTGCTATTAGTCAGAAAATTCCAATGATCATCTATTAATACGCTCAAGTAAAATTGTATAGAAAAATTGTGAATGAATTTTAAATTTTTACAACTGTCTTCTCTTTATATTCAAAACCCCGCAGATGATATTTGAGGTCCTCAGAGCAATTTTAGCAATTTTGAAATTTTCAGAACTTTATTTTTATAAATGAAATCTACAAATTTTTCGAAAAATGTATAAAAAAAATCTTGCAACAAAACAGTTTTAAAGTTCGTTTTTCGTTAGTAGCTTCATTTATTCCCCTTTGACTCTGAGAGCATCTATTGGATCTGATTATTACGGTTACACATCCTCAAAATTATCTTAAATCATACGAATTGTTATGATTTCTGTTGATATTGAGGTAGAATCTTGCAAATACCCATTCCCATACAGAATGTATTCAGCGTGTTTAAAGAATTTACTCAGAAATGAATGCAAATGCTAAAACCCGGTTTCCGGAGTAGAAGGCCTACTATTTTACCACAATCGGTCCCCAACGAAACGGCCAAACAAATCGAACTCGATATTTTGAAAATTTTTAAAATTTTTCAAATTTTAAAAATTTTAAAAATTTTAAAAATTTTAAAAATTTTAAAAATTTTAAAAATTTTAAAAATTTTAAAAATTTTAAAAATTTTAAAAATTTTAAAAATTTTAAAAATTTTAAAAATTTTAAAAATTTTAAATTTTAAAATTTTTAAAAGATTTAAAATTTTTAAAAATTTTAAAAATTTTAAAAATTTTAAAAATTTTAAAAATTTTTAAAATTTTTAAAATTTTTAAAATTTTTAAAATTTTTAAAATTTTTAAAATTTTTAAAATTTTTAAAATTTTTAAAATTTTTAAAATTTTTAAAATTTGAAAAATTTTAAAAATTGTCAAAATTGTCAAAATTGTCAAAATTGTCAAAATTGTCAAAATTGTCAAAATTGTCAAAATTGTCAAAATTGTCAAAATTGTCAAAATTGTCAAAATTGTCAAAATTGTCAAAATTGTCAAAATTGTCAAAATTGTCAAAATTGTCAAAATTGTCAAAATTGTCAAAATTGTCAAAATTGTCAAAATTGTCGAAATCGTCAAAATTGTCAAAAATGTCAAAAATGTCAAAATTGTCAAAATTGTCAAAATTGTCAAAATTGTCAAAATTTTCAAAATTGTCAAAATTGTCAAAATTGTCAAAATTGTCAAAATTGTCAAAATTGTCAAAATTGTCAAAATTGTCAAAATTGTCAAAATTGTCAAAATTGTCAAAATTGTCAAAATTGCCAAAATTGTCAAAATTGTCAAAATTGTCAAAATTGTCAAAATTGTCAAAATTGTCAAAATTGTCAAAATTGTCAAAATTGTCAAAATTGTCAAAATTGTCAAAATTGTCAAAATTGTCAAAATTGTCAAAATTGTCAAAATTGTCAAAATTGTCAAAATTGTCAAAATTGTCAAAATTGTCAAAATTGTCAAAATTGTCAAAATTGTCAAAATTGTCAAAATTGTCAAAATTGTCAAAATTGTCAAAATTGTCAAAATTGTCAAAATTGTCAAAATTGTCAAAATTGTCAAAATTGTCAAAATTGTCAAAATTGTCAAAATTGTCAAAATTGTCAAAATTGTCAAAATTGTCAAAATTGTCAAAATTGTCAAAATTGTCAAAATTGTCAAAATTGTCAAAATTGTCAAAATTGTCAAAATTGTCAAAATTGTCAAAATTGTCAAAATTGTCAAAATTGTCAAAATTGTCAAAATTGTCAAAATTGTCAAAATTGTCAAAATTGTCAAAATTGTCAAAATTGTCAAAATTGTCAAAATTGTCAAAATTGTCAAAATTGTCAAAATTGTCAAAATTGTCAAAATTGTCAAAATTGTCAAAATTGTCAAAATTGTCAAAATTGTCAAAATTGTCAAAATTGTCAAAATTGTCAAAATTGTCAAAATTGTCAAAATTGTCAAAATTGTCAAAATTGTCAAAATTGTCAAAATTGTCAAAATTGTCAAAATTGTCAAAATTGTCAAAATTGTCAAAATTGTCAAAATTGTCAAAATTGTCAAAATTGTCAAAATTGTCAATATTGTCAAAATTGTCAAAATTGTCAAAATTGTCAAAATTGTCAAAATTGTCAAAATTGTCAAAATTGTCAAAATTGTCAAAATTGTCAAAATTGTCAAAATTGTCAAAATTGTCAAAATTGTCAAAATTGTCAAAATTGTCAAAATTGTCAAAATTGTCAAAATTGTCAAAATTGTCAAAATTGTCAAAATTGTCAAAATTGTCAAAATTGTCAAAATTGTCAAAATTGTCAAAATTGTCAAAATTGTCAAAATTGTCAAAATTGTCAAAATTGTCAAAATTGTCAAAATTGTCAAAATTGTCAAAATTGTCAAAATTGTCAAAATTGTCAAAATTGTCAAAATTGTCAAAATTGTCAAAATTGTCAAAATTGCCAAAATTGCCAAAATTGTCAAAATTGTCAAAATTGTCAAAATTGTCAAAATTGTCAAAATTGTCAAAATTGTCAAAATTGTCAAATTGTCAAAATTGTCAAAATTGTCAAAATTGTCAAAATTGTCAAAATTGTCAAAATTGTCAAAATTGTCAAAATTGTCAAAATTGTCAAAATTGTCAAAATTGTCAAAATTGTCAAAATTGTCAAAATTGTCAAAATTGTCAAAATTGTCAAAATTGTCAAAATTGTCAAAATTGTCAAAATTGTCAAAATTGTCAAAATTGTCAAATTGTCAAAATTGTCAAAATTGTCAAAATTGTCAAAATTGTCAAAATTGTCAAAATTGTCAAAATTGTCAAAATTGTCAAAATTGTCAAAATTGTCAAAATTGTCAAAATTGTCAAAATTGTCAAAATTGTCAAAATTGTCAAAATTGTCAAAATTGTCAAAATTGTCAAAATTGTCAAAATTGTCAAAATTGTCAAAATTGTCAAAATTGTCAAAATTGTCAAAATTGTCAAAATTGTCAAAATTGTCAAAATTGTCAAAATTGTCAAAATTGTCAAAATTGTCAAAATTGTCAAAATTGTCAAAATTGTCAAAATTTCGAAACCTGACAAAATTGACAAAATTGTCAAAATTATCAAAATTGTCAAAATTTTCAAAATTGTCAAAATTTTCAAAATTTTTAATATTTTCAAAATTTTCAAAATTGTCAAAATTTTAAAAATTTTAAAAATTTTAAAAATTTTAAAAATTTTAAAAATTTTAAAAATTTTAAAAATTTTAAAAATTTTAAAAATTTTAAAATTTTTAAAAGATTTAAAATTTTAAAAATTTTAAAAATTTTAAAAATTTTAAAAATTTTAAAAATTTTAAAAATTTTAAAAATTTTAAAAATTTTAAAAATTTTAAAAATTTTAAAAATTTTAAAAATTTTAAAAATTTTAAAAATTTTAAAAATTTTAAAAATTTTAAAAATTTTGAAAATTTTAAAAATTTTTGAAAATTTTTAATATTTTGACAATTTTGAAAATTTTGAAAATATTAAAAATTTTGAAAATTTTGACAATTTTGAAAATTTTGACAATTTTGATAATTTTGACAATTTTGTCAATTTTGTCAGGTTTCGAAATTTTGACAATTTTGACAATTTTGACAATTTGACAATTTTGACAATTTTGACAATTTTGACAATTTTGACAATTTTGACAATTTTGACAATTTTGACAATTTTGACAATTTTGACAATTTTGACAATTTTGACAATTTTGACAATTTTGACAATTTTGACAATTTTGACAATTTTGACAATTTTGACAATTTTGACAATTTTGACAATTTTGACAATTTTGACAATTTTGACAATTTTGACAATTTGACAATTTTGACAATTTTGACAATTTTGACAATTTATTGACAATTTGACAATTTGACAATTTTGACAATTTTGACAATTTGACAATTTTGACAATTTTGACAATTTTGACAATTTTGACAATTGAATTTGACAATTTTGACAATTTTGACAATTTTGACAATTTGACAATTTGACAATTTTGACAATTTTGACAATTTGACAATTTTGACAATTTTGACAATTTTGACAATTTGACAATTTGACAATTTTGACAATTTTGACAATTTTGACAATTTTGACAATTTTGACAATTTTGACAATTTTGCAATTTTGGCAATTTTGACAATTTTGACAATTTTGACAATTTTGACAATTTTGACAATTTTGACAATTTTGACAATTTTGACAATTTTGACAATTTTGACAATTTTGACAATTTTGACAATTTTGACAATTTTGACAATTTTGACAATTTTGACAATTTTGACAATTTTGACAATTTTGACAATTTTGACAATTTTGACAATTTTGACAATTTTGACAATTTGACAATTTTGACAATTTTGACAATTTTGACAATTTTGACAATTTTGACAATTTTGACAATTTTGACAATTTTGACAATTTTGACAATTTTGACAATTTTGACAATTTTGACAATTTTGACAATTTTGACAATTTTGACAATTTTGACAATTTGACAATTTTGACAATTTTGACAATTTTGACAATTTTGACAATTTTGACAATTTTGACAATTTTGACAATTTTGACAATTTTGACAATTTTGACAATTTTGACAATTTTGACAATTTTGACAATTTTGACAATTTTGACAATTTTGACAATTTTGACAATTTTGACAATTTTGACAATTTTGACAATTTTGACAATTTTGACAATTTTGACAATTTTGACAATTTTGACAATTTGACAATTTTGACAATTTTGACAATTTGACAATTTTGACAATTTTGACAATTTTGACAATTTTGACAATTTTGACAATTTTGACAATTTTGACAATTTTTGACAATTTTGACAATTTTGACAATTTTGACAATTTTGACAATTTTGACAATTTTGACAATTTTGACAATTTTGACAATTTTGACAATTTTGACAATTTTGACAATTTTGACAATTTTGACAATTTTGACAATTTTGACAATTTTGACAATTTTGACAATTTTGACAATTTTGACAATTTTGACAATTTTGACATTTTGACAATTTTGACAATTTTGACAATTTTGACAATTTTGACAATTTTGACAATTTTGACAATTTTGACAATTTTGACAATTTTGACAATTTTGACAATTTTGACAATTTTGACAATTTTGACAATTTTGACAATTTTGACAATTTTGACAATTTTGACAATTTGACAATTTTGACAATTTTGACAATTTTGACAATTTTGACAATTTTGACAATTTTGACAATTTTGACAATTTTGACAATTTTTGACAATTTTGACAATTTTGACAATTTTGACAATTTTGACAATTTTGACAATTTTGACAATTTTGACAATTTTGACAATTTTGACAATTTGACATTTTGACAATTTTGACAATTTTGACAATTTTGACAGTTTTGACAATTTTGACAATTTTGACAATTTTGACAATTTTGACAATTTTGACAATTTTGACAATTTTGACAATTTTGACAATTTTGACAATTTTGACAATTTGACAATGTTGACAATTTTGACAATTTTGACAATTTTGACAATTTTGACAATTTTTGTCATTTGACAATTTTGACAATTTTGACAATTTTGACAATTTTGACAATTTTGACAATTTTGACAATTTTGACAATTTTGACAATTTTGACAATTTTGACAATTTGACAATTTTGACAATTTTGACAATTTGACAATTTTGACAATTTTGACAATTTTGACAATTTTGACAAATTTTGACAATTTTGACAATTTTGACAATTTTGACAATTTGACAATTTTGACAATTTTGACAATTTTGACAATTTTGACAATTTTGACAATTTTGACAATTTTGACAATTTTGACAATTTTGACAATTTTGACAATTTTGACAATTTGACAATTTTGACAATTTTGACAATTTTGACAATTTTGACAATTTTGACAATTTTGACAATTTTGACAATTTTGACAATTTTGACAATTTTGACAATTTTGACAATTTTGACAATTTGACAATTTTGACAATTTTGACAATTTGACAATTTTGACAATTTTGACAATTTTGACAATTTTGACAATTTTGACAATTTTGACAATTTTGACAATTTTGACAATTTTGACAATTTTGACAATTTTGACAATTTTGACAATTTTGACAATTTTGACAATTTTGACAATTTTGACAATTTTGACAATTTTGACAATTTGACAATTTTGACAATTTTGACAATTTTGACAATTTTGACAATTTTGACAATTTTGACAATTTTGACAATTTTGTCAATTTTGACAATTTTGACAATTTTGACAATTTTGACAATTTTGACAATTTTGACAATTTGACAATTTGACAATTTTGACAATTTTGACAATTTTGACAATTTTGACAATTTTGACAATTTGACAATTTTGACAATTTTTGACAATTTTGACAATTTTGACAATTTTGACAATTTGACAATTTTGACAATTTTGACAATTTTGACAATTTTGACAATTTTGACAATTTTGACAATTTTGACAATTTTGACAATTTTGACAATTTTGACAATTTTGACAATTTTGACAATTTTGACAATTTTGACAATTTGACAATTTTGACAATTTTGACAATTTTGACAATTTTGACAATTTTGACAATTTTGACAATTTTGACAATTTTGACAATTTTGACAATTTTGACAATTTTGACAATTTTGACAATTTTGACAATTTTGACAATTTTGACAATTTTGACAATTTTGACAATTTTGGCAATTTTGACAATTTTGACAATTTTGACAATTTTGACAATTTTGACAATTTTGACAATTTTGACAATTTTGACAATTTGACAATTTTGACAATTTTGACAATTTTTACATTTTTTAACAATTTTTACAATTTTTACAATTTTTACAATTTCTCTAATTTTTACAATTTTTACAATTTTTACAATTTTTTACAATTTTTACAATTTTTACAATTTTTACAATTTTTACAATTTTTACAATTTTTACAATTTTTACAATTTTTACAATTTTTACAATTTTGACAATTTTGACAATTTTGACAATTTTTACTATTTTTACAATTTTTACAATTTTTACAATTTTTACAATTTTTACAATTTTTACAATTTTTACAATTTTGACAATTTTGACAATTTTTACAATTTTTACAATTTTTACAATTTTTACAATTTTTACAATTTTTACAATTTTTACAATTTTTACAATTTTTACAATTTTTACAATTTTTACAATTTTCACAATTTTTACAATTTTTACAATTTTTACAATTTTTACAATTTTGACAATTTTGACAATTTTGACAATTTTGACAATTTTGACAATTTTGACAATTTTGACAATTTTGACAATTTTGACAATTTTGACAATTTTGACAATTTTGACAATTTTGACAATTTTGACAATTTTGACAATTTTGACAATTTTGACAATTTTGACAATTTTGACAATTTTGATAATTTTGACAATTTTGACAATTTTGACAATTTTGACAATTTTGACAATTTTGACAATTTGACAATTTTGACAATTTTGACAATTTTGACAATTTTGACAATTTTGACAATTTTGACAATTTTGACAATTTTGACAATTTTGACAATTTTGACATTTTGACAATTTTGACAATTTTGACAATTTTGACAATTTTGACAATTTTGACAATTTTGACAATTTTGACAATTTTGACAATTTTGACAATTTTGACAATTTTGACAATTTTGACATTTTTGACATTTTTGACAATTTTGACGATTTCGACAATTTTGACAATTTTGACAATTTTGACAATTTTGACAATTTTGACAATTTTGACAATTTTGACAATTTTGACAATTTTGACAATTTTGACAATTTTGACAATTTTGACAATTTTGACAATTTTGACAATTTGACAATTTTGACAATTTTGACAATTTTGACAATTTTGACAATTTTGACAATTTTGACAATTTTGACAATTTTGACAATTTTGGCAATTTTGACAATTTTGACAATTTTGACAATTTTGACAATTTTTACAATTTTGACAATTTTGACAATTTTGACAATTTTGACAATTTTTACAATTTTTACAATTTTTACAATTTTTACAATTTTTACAATTTTTACAATTTTTACAATTTTTACAATTTTTTACAATTTTTACAATTTTTACAATTTTTACAATTTTTACAATTTTTACAATTTTTACAATTTTTACAATTTTTACAATTTTTACAATTTTTACAATTTTTACAATTTTTACAATTTTTACAATTTTTACAATTTTTACAATTTTTACAATTTTGACGATTTTGACAATTTTGAGAAGCACGACTAAACTATTTAACCGTTGTAGAACTAGACTGGGTTGATCCATGCTTGAACAAAAGATCAGTATGTGATACAGAGACATACACCGTCTTAGCAGATTTGGGCTTTATAGACTGAATGATATACGTGGACAACTTAAGATTAACATTTAACACCTAGTTTCGATGCTTCTTGAAATATCTCCTTTTGCGTATTTTCAACACCTGTCATTTTCTTCTTATCTTCTTCTGTCTATCTATTATGTCCTTACTAAAAGAATAAATAAATTTAATGATCAAGCCGTAAAAATTAAATAAACAAAATATAATCGATACAAATTTTGAGTTTTAGGGGCGTTTAAACAGCAACCGGAAGGGAAAGGGTGGTAGACATTTTCAAGCATGTTAATCTATCATATTCTCTAACAGTAACTGTGGCTTGAAAAGCAACATTTTCGTTGCAACCGGGACCGTCAACCAGGCAATTTACGTAAAAGAATGTTTTCAAATGCGTTTGCTGCATTTCCTAAAGAAACATGACTTGATTGTACTGTATTGGCTGGATTTAGCATTCTGCATTATGGAAAAATGGCCATCGAGTGGTATGCCGCTAACAACATTTAGGTTATACCCATGGATTGCAGTATTTTTTCAATTGAATTTATATAATTCGTTCCCATATTAGTTGACCGATTATAAAAAAGTGAAGTGAACTATTTAGGAGCCCCCAGTCGATTGATACTTTTTTATTCAATTTGTAAATGTAAAGAAAAATTATTATTATTAAGCTTATTTGAACATTGTAATCTCTAGGTTTAAGTTATTATATATATGTAGCCTACACTGTTTGGCGGAATAAATAAATAAATGAACAGTGTAATGGAAATATATATACCAGTAAAATATAATTGTCGCTATAAAACTTCGAAATTTTACTTCCTAGCATACGTGTATGCCGTAAGATTTTTGTTATCATCATTGAAATGGTAATGAACCATATGCTTTGGAGACGGTCGCTTACCCGATGGCATCGCACCACTTTTTTTTCTCATGCAAATCGCTCGCTTCCCTATACGGTTAAAGACCCCTCACTTTGGGTGGCAGTTGCTGCTATTCTCGAAAGAAAATTGCGGTGACCTACTCTTGGCGGACAGTGAAGGCTTAAGTATGCATGTGGAAAACCTGGTCCCTGGAAATGCGATTCTTATTCAATTGTCCCCCCGCCCCCTCTCTGCCTACTTTCCTCCTACTGAGGCTCCCATCAAAATCCCCCTTCGTCGCTTAACCAAATGAATCGGATCCCATTGCGCTTTCGTAACATCTTCCTGTTCGAATGTTTCAGAATGTTTCGCTCCCACCATCCGAGAAATGGCCACGCAAGGGTCGTATATTGCCGCATCACGACCGACAGTTTCCATCCTCCCGTGGAGAGTAATCTGGGTTACGGCACCAACAGCAAAACAGCAACCCCATCATCCGTTCCCAGATCCAGCAATGGTTATCTACCGTGACAGGAATATGGGCTCTCCAGCACAGCAGCGACAAGAAGATTAAGCCAGCAGGAAGAAACAATAGTCACCCACGGAAAAAGCATTTTATGTTTCGAACCCTGCGTCTGGGCCCTTGCTTCCTTCCTCCTTCATCTGGCTCTCGTTCGTTGTGGTTCGAGTTTCAGCTCCATCACATTCCGTGTCGTAATCGTGCCCAAATTGACCTCAAAAAGCGTTATGTTTGAGCCTACAGACCCCCATTCCAACTTCTCCTGCGCTCTGGGACCCATAACCTACCCCATCCTTATCCCATTGCAGCCCACCATCGCATCATCCAGACGAGTTGGCATGACGCAAACATCGCCTTCCATACTTAAGTCCCAAACCCTCTTACGGCACCTCATGAACGGGGCCGAAGACAGGAAGTGGCGCGGAGGGCCTTGGAATAAAGGGGTGGGGGTAGTGGGGGAAACCTTACCAAACGAGCTCCAATCGCGGTGTCCCCATTTCTGCCAGATCTCTTCCAGATGGGACCCGGGAAGAGACCCTCGCGCGAGATCACGAACATTAGCGTACGATCGGAACGGTGCGAACGGAACGAACCGGATGGGTGGCTGGCTGACTGGCGAGGTGGCTGAACGCGACTCGTTTGGCATCAGTGACCCAGTGAGCGATCTGTTGGGTTGCTCGTTCTTGGTAGGGTGGTGCTTTTTTATGATTTTAGGTAAGATATTTCGATCCGATCGTGGGGCCATGATTTAAAAAAAAATCAATTTGTTATAGAGAAAGATAATTATCATTTCAACTTTTCTCTTACAACTGCAATAAACGTTACATACAAGTATGTATTATTAATGTCTAAGTAATAATTCCACAATTTTTGTGGACGAATCTTACCAAACCTTTGAACAACTTTTCTTCCAAATATGTATTGTGTTGAATAATTCTATACTGAATCAAAGCAATCGAACGACTTTCTTTGATTCAACCACGGTGGTTGAATTAAAGAGAATCATTCGATTGCTTTGATTCAGCAACTTTTCTTTATATTCCTGATGGACCATCACGTTTGAAAAATAATCCATCTTAACCTCTTCGAGCAAGTTCACTGGTGATGTGAAAAAGTGGTAGTAATTTTGACACTTATGATACATTGTGTAAACTTTACCATGCAAAAACATTTTCAAGATCTTCAATTTAGTTCGGCTTCAGTTTTTTTACAATACGTGTTGTATTTTCGTTTGCTGTGATGCAAAACAGCTGTATCGCATACGGCTTAAGGAAAAACAGTGCTCTAAAAAAAATGCAATGCCCAAAGATCTTGGAAACATTTTTGCATGATAAATTTTCAAAATGTTCTGCAAGTGTCAAAATTTCTATCACTGTTTCCAAACACGAGTGAACTTACTCAAATGTATTTGAAATAAACGTACAACAACAACAGCCTCTAGCGTTTTGTGTCTTTAATCTTTAATTCTAGAAATCTATAATAACACCCAATTTGGCAAGATTTTTGGAAGTATGCCACCTGCAAACGTAAGACATAGTTAGTTACGGAGAATATATCATATAAAAAAACGCCGAAACCCTCGATGAGGCTTCGGAATTGTTTGCCGAATATTCCCACTGTATTTACAGAGTAAACGATACAGTTTCAGAGCTAGAATTTCAAACCGCGACAGAAGTCATTCCTGAGCTGAGAATATCGATCATGGATGTTCGACGAAAAATTTTTCAGCTTGATGAATCCAAAGGTAGTGGACCTAAAGGAATTCCAAATTCGTTTCTTAAAAATTGCGTTGACGCTTTGGTAGAGCCATTATTAAAGCTCTTCTCAACTTCAATTCGTAGAGTTCAGTTTCCGAAAACTTTTTTTGCCAAAAATTTTTTGTGCCATTCCATAAAAATGGTTCAAAACTGCCCGCTGATAATAATCGTGGAATAGCAATTCTGTCCGGCATATCCAAAATGTTCGAAAGCAATATTTATAACCAAATGTATACATGGTAAGAAGAAAAAATGCGATCAATGGTTACGAACTTAGCAGAATTACTCTCTCAAACTTCACACTGGGTGATGCAGGGATTACAAGTCGATGCTACATATATCCCGAAATATCAAAGGCTTTTGAGGCGATTTACATAAATGCTGTCAGTGCTGTGTAAAAATGGGATCACCGAAATTTGTCTTCAGTGAATTCGTTCGTATCTGAAAGAAAGCGTCAAATTTGTGAAGGTAAGGAATGCGAGATCCAGGGTATTCTCGGTCAAAAGAGGCGTTCCACAAGGGAGTCTTTGGGACCCCTTCTTTTCGTCCTTGTTATTAACGAGTGTCCCGGAATTCTGCGTGACGTATTTGTGTTGATCAACGCTCTTAAACTGTTCCTCCATGTGCAGCACCTTAATGAAATGCGCTCTATAGATTTTCAGAGTAATACAGTAGTTATCTGGAAGTCAGTAATATTGTGCACGGATATTGCTTCGAGAACA
This sequence comes from Uranotaenia lowii, assembly GCF_029784155.1. Lineage (NCBI taxonomy): Eukaryota > Metazoa > Arthropoda > Insecta > Diptera > Culicidae > Uranotaenia > Uranotaenia lowii. The sequence continues at coordinate 214,254,138 of NC_073691.1, forward strand.
GCTGTACCATAGCTCCTGATAGATTTGAAAGTCAAGTTAGACAAAGAATCCAGTTTTTCGAAACATATTGAACAAGTTGTAGCTGTAGACACTATCGAACTACGTCTTTACTACTTGGTCTCTTACGGGAACTGGCGTCCGTTGGTTTTTTCTCCTGCACGCTCAAATTAGAATACCATCAGTGGTAGCAAATACACGCTCTTAATAAATTGTTCAAACTGTAATAATATACACCCTACACGATTAACTCTGAACCGTGCAGTAGCCAAATCGAATTCTATGTATGAAATGGTAAGCAGGATTTGTAACGAGCTAGACAATCCTTACACTTTTATCTCTTTTTTTGTTGGGCTTATCCGAACGTCAGTATAATGTGGCAGCCGTTCATAATAACAGGATTGATAGGGTTCATAAAAGATTTCTGAGATACGCCTTAAGGAACTTGGAACTGCGGAAATAGGAACGGATTTCCTTTTCTCGGTGTCTATTTCTGGCGGCGGCTGGGTTTTCCAGGAATACGAAGACACAGGCCAATGTTGCGGAGGACAAAGCAGCTATTTCGGACCATTCCACAACAATTCATTTCTAACGATGGATTCTGGAGTCAAACCACGCGGGATTCCGTTTTTAGTGTCCCACGAATTGGGTCCCAAACGGCTATCGAATTTTGAGTGAGCAGCAAACAATTTTGGTCATCAATCGACCAGCGATGGCGGAGCAGAACAATAGGCCGAAACGAAACGAACTTTCATTAGCAGAAAAACACGATCGTTGCGCGCAATTAGGTTTTCAAAGTGATTTTTTATTGAAGCATACATGTCACTTATATACTAGTATTGGAATTCACTTATCATTTTTTCGTCATGTTTTTTTCTCACTCTTAAATCTATGGTGTGAGTGTGCAGTGTTGGCAATTCAATGTTTTGTGTTGTGTGTTGTGTGAAATTATGTTGGGTAAAATTCATGTTTGTGTGTAGATAATATTTACAAAGATTTTCTTTGCTTATAGCTATTTCACTAAACATTTTCGGAATATGATAAATTTTTCGTTTCTCCGTATTTGTAATTCATTGAAGTGTCGATGTCTACTCGTTACGATGTGACTGCGTCGGAACATGCCGTCCCCCTTGAAATGTCCATTTCAACAGCATCTCGATTGGAAGGAACGGCCATCGATTACGATGTTCACGATGCGTACTGCGAAATAGACCGGAAGTGCGGATGGAGCCTGAAAAGATCAATTGTGGGAGATGGTTGGGGAGTGCAGCTCGGAGCGGAAGGCTGGCGCTCGGATTCCGTGACTGTGGAGGATTCGGAGGCTTCACAATGTGGGAGCGGGCACATTTTGCGGATTGAGCAACTGCGGATTTGGTTTCCATCACAAAGCACGTCTTCAACTCTGCCACCCGCATCGTCGCCGAAAATCGTCTTCAGGACTCGAGCGATGGGCCATTTCGTAGGAGGCAAGTTGTTGTCTTCGACCAGAACCATGTCACCGGGTGTTTACCGGGCCATTTTTGGAGACGCTGTAGAGTGGGCAAGTATTCGACGTACCAGCGTTTGGAGAACACGCTTTTGGTCTTGCCAGCGGGACAGGTGATTGGAGGGTAGTGAGGTAAGGTTTGGTTCGGGAAGAGCTAGGATTGGACCACCGATTAGGAAATGGCCTGGAGTTAGGGCCTCGAGGTCTGTGGGATCGTTGGAACGGGGAGTAAGCGGCCGGGAGTTGAGGCACGCTTCTATTCGTGCGACCGTAGTGATCATTTCCTCTTGCGTCTGAAGGACATCAAGAGTATATAGGTGATGTTTCACGGACTTGACGCAAACTTTCCACAACCCTCCAAAGGTGGGTGAGCATGGTGGGATGAAATGGAAGGCGATTCCCATTCGGGCTGTTGTTCTGGCAATTTCGGACTGATGCCGTTGCGACAGGAAGAGAACACGAAGTTCTTCCAGCTGGTTCTTGGCGCCGACGAAATTCGTGGCGTTGTCGCAGTAGATTTATGATGGACGTCGTCTCCGGGAGCAGAACCGTTTCAGCGCTGCGATTAAAGCGTTGGATGTGAGACTCATTACCAGTTCGAGTTAGGCGGCCTTGGTAACCATGCAAACGAAGACGCAAATATAGGATTTGATTGGGCCCTGTTTGCGAGGAGGTTTCAAGTACACTGGACCCATGAAATCAACTCCGGCACTGGTGAATGGAAGCGATGGTGTAACGCGTACAGCAGGAAGATGTGCCATAAATTGCTGAGCGAATCTCGGTTTGTTGCGGAAACAGACGATGCATTGGTGGACTGTATTACGGGCTTTATTTGGACCATCTATTGGCCAGTAACGACGACGAAATGCTGCCAATAGAAGCGAAGGTCCTGCGTGAAGCGTTTCTTCATGGGCGTCGAAGAAAATTAGATCCGTGATGAAATGTTTCTTCGGAATGAGAAACGGATATTTTCGGTCGAATGGAATTGGAGCGTTTTTGAGGCGACCTCCCACACAAATCAACTGTTCATTTTGGTCCATGAACGGGCAAAGTTTAAGCAACGGAGATTTCTGCAAAACGGTCAAGCCTGCCCGTAAACGTTTGTGATCTTCAGCGAACTCTTCGAGCTGCACGCATTGCTGAAGTGACAGCTTTGCCGAACGAATCTCGGAAGGTACCAGTAATCCCACGGTGCGTGCATGTTCCAATAACTTACAGTTATTCATGAAACGCTTGCAAAGGGCGATGATTCGAAATAGGCGGTAGTAGCTATCAAATTAGCCCAACGTTTCTCGAGTCCAGGACTCTTGGTGAGTGCAAACTGCATTGGGTCATGAATTAGCTGATACACAAGGTACAACCAATAATCAAGCCCAACACAAGATATCAAAATGGTGTCAAGTAAATGTAATATAAGAGCACTTGTATAGGTGGTCCAAACAGCCGGCTTAGACCCAAATTACGACCCAAGCAACGCATCCGTGTTCCATTATACCAGTATCAACTCAAATTTTTTAGAACTGGTATAAGGATTGCTCCAAAATTGATGAGTTTTGGATCCAATTTGACGCAGACCTATTAATATTCGTCATAAAAGCAAGTTCACTGGTGTTGGGAAACAGTGGTAGAAATTTTGTCACTTTTTGCGCATTTTGAAAATTTTGCCATGTAAAAACATTTTCAAGATCTGCGACCTTCAAGTTTTTTAACAACACGTGTTGTAGTTTCACATGCTGTGATGTAAAAGTAGCAATATTTCTATCACAAACGGCTGAAATAGAAACAGTACTGTAAAAAAATACAACACCCAAAGATCTTAAAATCATTTTTGCATGGAAAAATTTTCAAAATGTAAAAATTTCTACCACTTTTTCCCAACACCAGTGAACTTGCTCTAATGAAGCTATCGATGATGACGAATAACGGCAACACACGTATTGTTGGTAAACGTAACCATAGTGAATGCCAATGTGTGTAAATATATGAATATTATTTTAGACCGAACTGTATCTTAAAGACTCGTTTTTCTACTGGAAATGAAAAGTCCCAGATAATGAAAATAAAATGAAAATGGTACAAATTGATAAATTTCTTAATTGAAGTGAATAAATATGAATTGATAGGATTGGAATACATCGCGTTTTATTCATTCAACCTTGGAAAATACCGTAATGATGTCTGATGGCTGTGTTAGCATAAAAAAGTATAATGAAGTTATTCTAGTTTCTACCGAAGACTTTTCTTGTCTTCAATTGTCCACAGATGGAGTGTTCATCGTGAAATATATGTTCGGCAGATATGGTGATGAAAAAAACATACGGATTGAGATTTTTGACGAACTTTTAATGAAAAATTATTAAGCAGAAGTCCAAGATTAGCTGCAATTTTTGTGAATCTCTCTACCCCTTTTTTACGGTCGCCATCAGAACGACCACTATTCTAATATTAAGTATATTTTTGTATTTTTTTTTTCATTTTCACCGTCATTTTGAGTGAAAAAAATGTACCAGAATTTGCATGATTAAGTTGTTAATCGATTTGGTACACTCTCTAACATACTTTAGGTTTAATTTTTATCAGTTATTTCATCGTTGATAACCTATCTTTAAAGATTGCTGTAGCAGCACTTTAGGCAGTGGAAAGAAAAGACTTGTTAACTATTTGCCCCTATCATTACTTTTTTTACTACTGAAATAAATTTTGTTCCAGCTAATCAGCATAACCTGACCTGCTTATTTTGTGAGGAAAATTGAAATTTGGCAAAGGCATCGAGAAAAAAAAACCTCTGCTACCCCTTAATAGCTGAACCAAACCGCGACCCAATCTCGGAACAGTCGTGTGAATGTGTGTTTGTATGCGTGCGTGCGACTCAAATCCGGTCATTGAACTTTTTGTTGACATAAATTTTTGTGTAAAGCTCTTGGGTTCTTTCTCTGGTGTCACTCGACTCGTACTCTCCGCGCATATCGTAGGCATAGTATGTACTCATGTGCCTGTATATGGAAGCTCTGCGCTGTTCTGCATTCGAGATTGGTCCACTAACTATACTACCTATACCCAGAGCTGAGTTGAACTGCTATTTGGCCTACAGTGTGTTGAGTAGAGAGCCTGCTGACTTGACTTAACTTACCAAATGGATGACGAGAAAGGCGTCGTCGTCGTCGTAGTCTTTCACTCGATAGGGTAAAAATCTCATGTATACGCGTCGTCGCCGTTTTTTCCTCAACATTTCGCGAGGTGGGCGGGTATTTGCCTTTGAAGAGAAGAATTGAGGAAGGATAAGTAGTGACGGGGGAGGGACAGAAGAGAACGCGAGACCTACATATGGCTTTGGCAGTTCTTTTTTCGTGCCTCTACATACTACTCAGTGCTCAACATGGAGAGTGCTGCGGTTCACCGATGTCCTAGTCAGATTTCGACAAATGCCGAGTTGTAGAACTGGAAAGACGTGATGTGAATCAAATTTGGCCTACCGTCATTCCCAGCTGTCATTTTAATGTTGTTGTTTTTTTCTAGCTAGAGAGGATCGCCAATCAGCAGGTGTTGGATTGCGGGGAAATTGGGGGATGGACAGGCGGCGATCGAAACTTGCGGTACCTACTCAGCTGATCTTAAGGAACCTGTTCGGATTTCATCTGTTGACGAGTGCGGTCATTTCTCGGCCCATTCAAAAAGATTTGATAACTAAACTGCTTATTACAACCAAAAGAGTTTTCTTCACTTTTTTTATAACCGGTCAACTAGTATCGGGTCGAATTAAAGAATGGTTTAAGTCAAGAATTCATAAATTTTAGGTAAACTGTTAAATGTTAAATTTTATGATCGGAATCGGAATTTCACATGGAAAATATTTGGTCCTAACGAGGTCCTAAATTTTGTCCAGATACCAAAATAACAATGCCTGGGATTGACAGCACATCCACAATTGACAAAACCGAAAAGCAATTTAAAATACGATAAAACTTGTAAAATTTTTGATGGATGGATCACAGTATAATATTACACTAAAATATGAAAAAAAAAAACTAAGCTTTAACGCTGACAAGCTGACGAAACATTGCTTGATTCGAACATTTTCATTATTCACTATTTCACGAAAAAATTGCTTCTTAATATCCAAGCAACGCCTACTCCTAAATTCCAAATGACAAAAATGACAAAAATGACAAAAATTAGTTCCTCTCGTACTTCGCTCGTGAACGGACGCGTATTTCGGTAGTTGCGTTGTCGTAAAATACGAAGTGAAGTTTATGATAATCGCTTTCACAGAAAACACTGGAATGTGATTGAAGAGCTGATAAAACGGTTTAAATTGGGGTTTGAAAAAGTATTCAGTTAGTGAGGATATAAAATGCCCTAAAATTATGTGAAAAATGAAAATTTAAAAAAGTGATGATGGCGTTTTTGCAGCGTTTTTGGTAGCAATGGTGGGGGCATGGGAATTGTGAAGAGTGCAATTCTCAGCTGATATGGCAACTGGAAGAGAGAATTTATGAGCATTGATTTAACCTTCCCATGCCGTTCGCAAAATATCCGTTTCGGGGAAATTTGAGTTGTAGTTTGATTTCGTTCTCCTGACTGTAAATGTTAACCGATTTTGATGATATTATATTCATTGTGTAGGTAATTTGTTCTTATTACTCAAATTTTAAAATAAAGTCGATATGTATTACCAAGTTATCAGAAACTGGTTCAGAAAGTAAAAAGTCCGAAAAATCAATTTTATTTTTAAAATGCTCATAACTTTTGACAGCTTTACTGTATTTAAGTGTTTCATTGATGTTTGAAATCGTCAAGAATCCATCTTTCCGACAGTGTATATATATGTTGGGGTCCAATGAAAGTTTTGACCGCTATCTCAGATCTTCCGGTAGAAAAAAAATCTAACTTAAAAAAACGATATCCAACTTTTGCTTTGCTTAGCTGTATTTCATTTCCCAATGAACCGATTTTCAAAACTCAAATTTCAATTTTTTGACGTTAATTTGATCATTATTTTCATAGAACATACTTGGTCAGTCAAATTCCAAGTTCTTCAGTATATTGGAATGAAGATAAGAGATTTTAAATGTGCGCTTCGGGTCATATTGACCCGAACGGCATGGGAAGGTTAATATTTTGAGGAATTTAAATGAAAGTTTCTCAAGAAAAATTAGTATAGCTGGTGTAATTAGGGCAACGAAATAAGAAAGAGGAGCGGTGTTCGAAAATCTCGAGCAGTTTTGAATTTTCGCGCAGCTTGCTGTGTTGTGACAAAAATATACGTGTCTGGTGGTTTAAAAGTGTCTGAAGCAAGCAATTCGAGGCATGACTTGATTTTGAAGTGAAAGTGATTGTGATTATAAGGAATTGGAGATTCTTATATTTAAAATGTCTCCGAAATTAAGCCAATTATGATCATCATTTATTCCATCCATTTCTTGCTGCGCGTCCGGAGACACTTGATGGTGGAAAATTAAAAACAAAAACATAAGGCAAAGGCAGCACCTGTTTCTGCAGGTCGGTTTCTTTTTCAATATGTGGCACACTAATAGCCTACTATGACGTTGCGTAGAAAATAAATTAGAAGAGCAATATTCAATCGTCTATAAAGAAATTAATTATGCGCTTGGATAAGACGGTAATGTCCGCTTTTCGATTGTCGGTCGGTCGATCGATCGTCGATTGTCGGCTCAAATGATGTTTCACGCGGCGCAAATAAGCCCAATTTGTGGAAAAAAGTGTAAGAAAAATAAATCAGTGAGTTTGGTGGGAGTGTGCTAATACTCGAAGTATTAAGAAGCTAATCCAGGGTTGAATGTTCGCTGAAGAAGAAATGAGAATTGGATGGCGAAGTGTTGACTTCATGTAGGAGCTGTTACCCATAGCAGATTATTAAAAGCATACGGAAAATGTAGGAAAACGATGCCTAAAACTTGGTGAGATTGTTCTTTTTGTTTCATTATATGATTTTTGTTTCGATTATAAAATAAGAACGTTCAATCAGGTGCCAGCTGGCCAGGTATATACACGGATGCCGGAATACCTGTTGTAAATGTATAACATTGAACATGTTATACATTTATGTAAGCTTTATTCGGACGAACAATTCAAACAGATACACAACCAGTTCAAAATGTATAACATGTTCAATGTTATACATTTTGAACTGGTTGTGTATCTGTTTGAATTGTTCGTCGAATAAAGCTTACATAAACACTATACACACACTACATATCAGATCACACGAAGCCATGGGTGCCTAGTATGGAGTTAATAGGTACTTAAATAATGCATTGTGAATCCATACTTTGGTCAAACTGCGGTGAATCCGTGCACCCATGGTGGATTATCAACATACAGTTGCGTTCAAAAAGAATGAAATCGCATGAAGCTGCGCACCCACTTCCAACTTTGACAAGCTGCCATTTTCTCTCTCGGTTTATATTTTTCCATGAAATTTCATACAATCTAGTTCAACTATCCAACTAACACTCCACAAAATTTGAAGTCTTTTCAATGACGGGAAACAAAGATACAGCTTTTCCCGAAAAAAAGGGAAATTTGGAATTGCTTCACTAAATTTGCTGTATCTTTGACAATTTTCATCGAAAAATCTTGAAATTTGGCCTAAAGATGTAAAAATGTTTGATCTAATATCAAACCAAGTTTCGTCAAAATCGATGAACGTGATCAAAAATGGTGCCGGATTGAAAATGAGGTTCATTATCGCCCAGCAGACGATTTCATTCTTTTTTGGACGGATGTTTGTATGGAAAACATCGTAATCCATGTATTCTTGTTTTTTTTCTTTCACAAAACCAAAAGTTATCACAAAGAATGTTGTAAATTGCTAAAAACTTCATTCGTACTTTGTTTCGAAAGAGAAAATGTTTCAACAGGGTTCAAAATGAGAAAACAGAGTTTCAGAAATGATCAGCTAATTATACTGATAAAAAAATTTGATCCACAATTGAAGCGAATATTCTATTCGCTCTTTTGTTATAATACCAGCTCTGTTGGACAATTTCAATTTCTAAACAAAGCAAGGATGAAGTTCCTATCAATTACAACATTCTTTGTAATAAATGTTGGTTTTGTGGAAGAAAAAAACCAAGAATACATTGATTACAATGTTTTCCATACAAACATCCGTCCAAAAAAGAATGAAATCGTCTGCTAGGCCATAATGAACCTCATCTTCAACCCGGCACCATTTTTGATCACGTTCATCGATTTTGACGAAACTTGACCTGATATTAGATCAAACATTTTTACATCTTTAAGCCAAATTTCAAGATTTTTTGATAAAAATTGTCAAAGATACAACAAATTTAGTGAAGCAATTCCAAATTTCCCCTTTTTACGGGAAAAGCTGTATCTTTGTTTCTCGTCATTGAAAAGACTTCAAATTTTGTGGAGTGTTAGATGGATAGTTGAACTAGATTGTGTGAAATTTCATGAAAAAATATAAACAGAGAGAGAAATGACAGCTTGTCAAAGTTGGAAGTGGGTGCGCAGCTTCATACGATTTCATTCTTTTTTGAACGCAACTTTACATACAAAATGACAAAAATGACAAAAATGACAAAAATGACAAAAATGACAAAAATGACAAAAATGACAAAAATGACAAAAATGACAAAAACGACAAAAATGACAAAAAATGACAAAAATGACAAAATGACAAAAATGACAAAAATGACAAAAATGACAAAAACGACAAAAATGACAAAAATGACAAAAATGACAAATATGACAAAAATGACAAAAATGACAAAAATGACAAAAATGACAAAAATGACAAAAATGACAAAAATGACAAAAATGACAAAAATGACAAAAATGACAAAAATGACAAAAATGACAAAAATGACAAAAATGACAAAAATGACAAAAATGACAAAAATGACAAAAATGACAAAAATGACAAAAATGACAAAAATGACAAAAATGACAAAAATGACAAAAATGACAAAAATGACAAAAATGACAAAATGACAAAAATGACAAAAAATGACAAAAATGACAAAAATGACAAAAATGACAAAAATGACAAAAATGACAAAAATGACAAAAATGACAAAAATGACAAAAATGACAAAAATGACAAAAATGACAAAAATGACAAAAATGACAAAAATGACAAAAATGACAAAAATGACAAAAATGACAAAAATGACAAAAAGGACAAAAATGACAAAAATGACAAAAATGACAAAAATGACAAAAATGACAAAAATGACAAAAATGACAAAAATGACAAAAATGACAAAAATGACAAAAATGACAAAATGACAAAAATGACAAAAATGACAAAATGACAAAAATGACAAAAATGACAAAAATGACAAAAATGACAAAATGACAAAAATGACAAAAATGACAAAAATGACAAAAATGACAAAAATGACAAAAATGACAAAAATGACAAAAATGACAAAAATGACAAAAAGGACAAAAATGACAAAAATGACAAAAATGACAAAAATGACAAAAATGACAAAAATGACAAAAATGACAAAAATGACAAAAATGACAAAAATGACAAAAATGACAAAAATGACAAAAATGACAAAAATGACAAAAATGACAAAAATGACAAAAATGACAAAAATGACAAAAATGACGAAAATGACAAAAATGACAAAAATGACAAAAATGACAAAAATGACAAAAATGACAAAAATGACAAAAATGACAAAAATTACAAAAATGACAAAAATGACAAAAATGACAAAAATGACAAAAATGACAAAAATGACAGAAATGACAAAAATGACAAAAATGACAAAAATGACAAAAATGACAAAAATGACAAAAATGACAAAAATGACATAAATGACATAAATTACCAAAACTACAAAAATGTCAGAGCTGTCAGAAATGACAAAAATGACAACAATGTCTACTGTTTAGACAAAATTAGTCGTATTTAAACTAAATTCGGAAGTACGACTTAATCGTTTTATTCGAAGATAGTCGGTCTTATTCTACAGTTGCAAGAATGTGGGTGTTTGCTTCGGCAAAGCAATTTTTTCGTTGCGTAGAGTTTCAGTGCTTTTCATGTGAATTCAGTTTTTGATGTTAATTTAAAATGAAAGCTAGAATTAAATTTTGTTCAATTTTGACATAACTTCACCCTTCATTTTTTTATCATTTTTATTTATTTTATTTTATAAATCTTTATTTGTCATTATAAAGGATCCTGTTGTTTTAGAAGTAACTGAAAAATTATCATAAGTTTTTTAATAGGAAACAATATTACTCCATTTCTGTTAAAGTGGCCTCGAACGGCTACCATATTCGATGAATGAAAATTCTGTTGAACTCAACATCCTGGAATCCAGCTGCCTAAGGCCCATAATTCCACTTAGAATTGATATATCATTAAGCTGAATTGTGTTTCCGAAAGCAGACGATGCACTCAAAAAAAAACTTATCCACAATCGCCAATCAACCATTGACCTTTTCATTCTGGCCATCCTGCTTCACAGCATGCGAAACTCGTCGCCATGTGATCTACATACGCAAAAAAACTCCATCCACGAGACCCCAAGATGCAACGGCAGCATCCAAAGATGCATATGCTTCGCGCGCAGCCCATCCATTGATTGTCTCCCCCATTCTTGCACTCTGTTTGAGCAAGCACAAGAATCGGGAAGCTGCAGCAGTCGAGCCGTTTTTTTCAGCACCACATTATAAGAAGGCATCATTTGTGGCAACAACGCAACGTCGCAACGGTCGCACGGTAACGAACTCTTAATCCACAATCCTTTGGTGGCTAGGCAGCCGGTCAAGAGTCTTCTCGCGATTTGTTTGCGGCACCCCGAATGGCCATCGAACTTTCAGAGCAAAAGCCCGCCACTTCCCGGTGGTTCCTGTCAATGTTCGCTCTTCGGAGGCAATAAACTTCTTGGAGTAATGATCTTTCTGGCTGGCTGGCGGCATGCATCGGGCTCTTACTTTTTTTTTGCTTTTTCGTTTGTCTTATTCCGTCTGGCAACGCCGAAATGCGGTCTTCGAAAAACTAAAAGATTTTTGAACCCAAAAGAAAAAGAAAAAAGTGGGGACTGCGTTATTTGGTTGCAACAATACCATGTTATTACGTACCTCCTTGGAAGTGATGATGTTACTAATATCCATGCTTGAAACCCACTGATTAGAACATTCAATATCATTTTTTGACGTATCTTTTATAGTTTTTGATGATTTAGTAATGATGAGTTAACTTTTTTTTTACTTACTTTCATCACAACTACCTTCTTGACAGGATCTAAACTTTTCATTTCACTTTATCAATAAAATCTCTACTTTATCGCGTTTAATTAAAAGCATTTGGTTAACTTCATAAAAGAAAAACAAAGGTAACTCAATCAAACCGAGAGGACCCACTCGTCTAGCCATGGCCAACGTGTTCAAGCGAGCACTAACATGAACTCATTGAGCTGGACAAAAGTAAAAAGAAAAAAAAAACATCAGAACGCGATCTTATAGGAATAACTAATTCGAAAGCCGGCCTCGCAGGAACTCATCATCGTCATCGGGGCTTGTTTCAATCAGATTCGAACACCACACAAATCAAGCGCAAGGAGCGCGCTTATTGGAAGCAAACGTCAAATGCGAAAGTGCTCTCGATTCGATCCTTCTGTCTGGCTTGCTCTCTCGTGCGTTTGGCTGGAATATTGTGATCAAAATATTTGAAATTGTAATTCCAAAACATTGACTTGTGATGAATTCGGTGGCTTTCTGAGAACAGACAGTCAGTACAGTGCGATTGGAAGTAGTGAACTAAGCTGTATTTTGCAGTTAGTGGGAATCAACGAAACGGGGTAAGTAAGACTACGTTTTTGTTAGCGAAGTGGATCAAATTAAGTGTTGTTAGGTTAAAGTGGAAGTGGATAACAGAACAAAGGCAGTCAAAAGCTAAGATAAACAAGCAACTTTTCAAAAAGGCGAACACGTGGAGACATCGAAATAAAGCTGAGAAATATGTGATATACAGTACTGGGCAAAATACAGTACACATCAAAACAAATTTTAATACCCTTGTATCTTTTGAAATATAGGGTTAGGCTGAATCGATTTGGTTTTTTTTTAATTTCTCAAACCCTGGAGTCAGCTTCTTTTTGTTTCAAAACTTATTAAAGTGTTTGCAGAATTTTTAAGTAACGTTTACATGAGTAAATTTGATTTTTTGGATTGTATGGGAAAATTGAATAATTTGTACTGGAAAATCAACATCATTACTGTTTCTTTTGTGGAACCTAGCCCGTTCATTGGTATGCCAATTTAAATATTCTTTCAACGGAAATTTATCGCTAAACAACTTCATCGAAAACCGTAACTTCGTATCTTGTAAGGTAAGAAAGTTATGTGCTGTTTAATACATTCAATTGACATCACTAATGAGTGCCTAGCAAGGTATTGCTAGGTATGACCATTTCTCATGCAATACTTTTGCAGGGTTTGAGAAATAAAAAAAAGGCCCAGAATTTCGCCAGTAGTTGATGTTAGTAGTGATATCAGATCATTATTTCTCTGCTCAAAAAATTGGTTTTCATTAGTTATGCACTATTAGAGCGTGAATCAGTGCGATTAGATGATAAAAATGATGTATTCCATGGATAGACGTGATCAGACCCGAAAGACCTCTGAGATTTTAGGGTCATCATCATTTAAGTATCATCATCATCTTGGATAAACGTGAACATAGTTTAAAACCGTCAAGGGGTTTTTAAGTGTAGGATGATGATGGTCGGAAATACGTTTTAAGTGAAACAAGAGCACGAAACTCATAAACAAAACTTAGTTGACACAACATAAAGAATGCAAGCCCGTGTGACTACAAAAAACATCTTGCAACGAACAATGAACAAGAACTCTCGGATGGAAATCGGCAGAAACCTTCGCGACGAGAAGGGAAACCTCGGAACATGGATCTGCAGATTTCTAAATTTCATAGGCAGTACCCGCGTGCTACCATCGTAGCGCTGCAGGAGGTATGTTGGAAGAGCACCCCGGCTTCATCCAATCGAAAGGTCACACAAGTACACTTGGATTTAACCGTACCAAACGCAATCACAGATCGACCACATTTTGATAGACAGCCGACACTTTTCGGACATCATCGACGTCAGATCCTGTCGAGGCGCCAAAATCGAGTCAGTCCACTATCTGGTGATGGTGAAGATGTGCACAAAACTTTCCGTAGTGAACATTCGATACCGACGACCACTTCGGTTAAATATAGCACGACTGAAGCAAGGTCTGACTGAGGTCGCGGTAGACTACGCGCAATCGCTCGAAGAAGCACTTCCGACAGAGGGCAAGCTTGACGAAGCCCCTCTCGAGGACTGTTGGGATAAGATCAAGACAGCCCTCAACAGTGTTCCGGAGAACGTCATCGAGCATGTGGAACGAACTTGATTAAACATCTGGTTCGACGAGGAGTGTGGGAGGGTGATGGACGAAGAGAACGCCGCGTGGACGGCAGTAGTGCAAAAAAGCACCCGTTGAATTGTGGGAAATTTTCAACGTGTCCAAATTTTCCAGGAGAAAAAGCGCCGCCCGGAGGAAGAAGAGCTCCAGGAGCTGGAGCCACTGCATTGTTCCTAAGAAACACGAAAGTTCTATCAGAAACTCAATGCATCCCTAAAAGGCTTCGTGCCGCAAGCCGAATTGTATCGGGATAAGGAAGGAACCATCCCGACGGATAACCATGAGGTGATCAAAAGGTGGAAGCACACCCACTCCCAACGATGAGCAAAAATGCGGCTTGGAAGAATGGCATCGTAGTTGAACTTATTAAATTGGGCCCGGACAAGTTGGCCGACTTCTTAAACCTGGTGATGACCCTGATCTGGGGCACAGAACGGCTACCAGAGGAGTGGAGGGAATAATATGCCCCATTTACAAGAAGGACGACAAAATAAACTATGAGAACTACCGAGCGATCACTGTCCTCAAAAGTGTTGTCCCGAATCCTACTCCGCCACCTAACGCCACAGGCAAATAGATTCTTGGAAGGACGGCTTCATGGAGGGACGGTCAACGACGGACCAGATCTTCAAACACGGCAAACCCTCAAAAAATGCCGTGAACGCCAAGTCCCAACGCACCCTCTATACCTACATCGACTTCAAAGACGCATACGATACGATCGATCGTGACAAGCTATGGAAAATCATGGAGGTGAACGACTTTTCCGAGAATCTGATCAGACTAATCAGATCTCGGGGGAATTGTCGAGTTCATTCGAACCGCACAGGGGGCTTCGATGAGGCGATGGTCTACCCTGCAAGATGTTCAACGTGGCGCTAGAAGGTGTTATTGGAAGAGCGGCGGGAGCAATGCGGGGCTTATTGGAGTTTGCATTCGCACTATGGAAAAAGGGGGTCAAGTTGATACAGTGTATATACTGAACTTAAAGCCGCCGATGATCGAATTGACCACCGTTTGCTCCTAGCAAAACTTCAATATCTCGGTGAAGGCCTCGGTCTTTGGTTCGAATCATTCCTGATTAATAGTTCTCTTACTGGTCAGCTGGGCAATGAAGAGTCTTTCGTGTTCCACAATAACTGTGGAGAGCCCCAAGGAAGCAATATCGCACCGCTTCTGTTCTGCATTTATTTCAATGACGTCACAAATGCTCTTACTTCGGGCTACAGAATGCTTAACGCTGATGACCTGAAAATTTATCGAAAGATTGAAAACTTTAGCGATTGCTTGGAGTTGCAGCATATGTTGAGCAAATTCGTGAAGTTGTGCGACCTGAACTGCTTAACAGTCATGTGGAGAAATGTAACGTCATCAGCTTTAAACCAAAGAAGATTCCGGAGATTTGGATTTACACACTCAAAGGTTCCGCACTTGAACGAGTTTCCGTTATAAAGACGCTAAGACTAAGACTAAGAGTTAGCTAAGACGAACCGAAATTTAGGTTTTATTCTGCGAACTACCAGACAATTTACTAACTTACGCTGCCTACGGACTTTTTAGTCACGCCAACAGAGTTGACAAAATCGGATCCGTTCAATCGAAGTTTACTCGCCCAGTATAACGGCTTGTCCTTAGCTGATTCCGGAACAATCTGAGTCTTATACGCAACGACACTCTTGGTTGGAACTGGATACCCTTGCTGATCAACGAGCGTTCACATGAAAGCGGCGTTCGTTGGAAAAATGCTGCTCGAAAGCATTGATGCACAATAATGCAGATTTTCCTTTTTACTTTTTGTAATTTTTGTAATTTTTGCAATTTTTGTCATTTTTGTCATTTTTGTCATTTTTGTCATTTTTGTCATTTTTGTCATTTTTGTCATTTTTGTCATTTTTGTCATTTTTGTCATTTTTGTCATTTTTGTCATTTTTGTCATTTTTGTCATTTTTGTCATTTTTGTCATTTTTGTCATTTTTGTCATTTTTGTCATTTTTATCATTTTTGTCATTTTTTGTCATTTTTGTAATTTTTGTAATTTTTGTAATTTTTGTCATTTTTGTCATTTTTGTCATTTTTGTCATTTTGTCATTTTTGTCATTTTTGTCATTTTTGTCATTTTTGTCATTTTTGTCATTTTTGTCATTTTTGTCATTTTTGTCATTTTTGTCATTTTTGTCATTTTTGTCATTTTTGTCATTTTTGTCATTTTTGTCATTTTTGTCATTTTTGTCATTTTTGTCATTTTTGTCATTTTTGTCATTTTTGTCATTTTTGTCATTTTTGTCATTTTTGTCATTTTTGTCATTTTTGTCATTTTTGTCATTTTTGTCATTTTTGTCATTTTTGTCATTTTTGTCATTTTTGTCATTTTTGTCATTTTTGTCATTTTTGTCATTTTTGTCATTTTTGTCATTTTTGTCATTTTTGTCATTTTTGTCATTTTTGTCATTTTTGTCATTTTTGTCATTTTTGTCATTTTTGTCATTTTTGTCATTTTTGTCATTTTTGTCATTTTTGTCATTTTTGTCATTTTTGTCATTTTTGTCATTTTGTCATTTTTGTCATTTTTGTCATTTTGTCATTTTTGTCATTTTTGTCATTTTTGTCATTTTTGTCATTTTTGTCATTTTTGTCATTTTTGTCATTTTTGTCATTTTTGTCATTTTTGTCATTTTTGTCATTTTTGTCATTTTTGTCATTTTTGTCATTTTTGTCATTTTTGTCATTTTTGTCATTTTTGTCATTTTTGTCATTTTTGTCATTTTTGTCATTTTTGTCATTTTTGTCATTTTTGTCATTTTTGTCATTTTTGTCATTTTTGTCATTTTTGTCATTTTTGTCATTTTTGTCATTTTTGTCATTTTTGTCATTTTTGTCATTTTTGTCATTTTTGTCATTTTTGTCATTTTTGTCATTTTTGTCATTTTTGTCATTTTGTCATTTTTGTCATTTTTGTCATTTTTGTCATTTTTGTCATTTTTGTCATTTTTGTCATTTTTGTCATTTTTGTCATTTTTGTCATTTTTGTCATTTTTGTCATTTTTGTCATTTTTGTCATTTTTGTCATTTTTGTCATTTTTGTCATTTTTGTCATTTTTGTCATTTTTGTCATTTTTGTCATTTTTGTCATTTTGTCATTTTTGTCATTTTTGTCAATTTTGTCATTTTTGTCATTTTTGTCTTTTAACCTTCACATTCAACAACTTTTTCGTTGTACTTCCCACAGATGTACTTAATTCTGGCAGCTCTAGCACTAGTGACCTACTTTTTGTGGATCCTTTTGGATGGCCGTAACCAACCTCCGGGACCCTGGGGGCTCCCTCTTGTAGGGTACCTACCTTTCATCGATCCCGCCAAACCGTACGAAACCATGACCAAACTGGCACAACGGTATGGACCTATTTTCCGGCTCTCTATGGGCCAAGTAAATGCAGTGGTTCTCAGCGATCCAGGCCTCATCCGGGACGCCTTAAAGCGAGAAGAGTTTACCGGACGGGCACCACTCTTCATAACCCATGGCATTATGGGTGGTCACGGTAAGCTAGTTTTGTTTTTCTACAAGAGAAGAATTGTTAAACACTTTTGTCAATGATGTAGACATTTATGAGTTTATCGGAAAACATAGAAGAGAAATCGATAAATGTGTAGCGTTTGTGGTTTGTGACCTGGATTTGCAAATATGGAAAAAATATTTGATGTGAAATTCAAAAGTTAAAAAAAAACAAAACCGATGTATGTCTCAATCCCCCATATGAATCACAACATTACGCGCAGAAAACTTGTGCATCTAAGAAGGCTATACAAAATCAAATACCCTGTGGGTAGATAAAAGCCAAAATTCTGATTCACGAACAACAAGCATTCAAGGCCAACTGGGTTCGGGTGATTCATTCACCTATTTCGAAAAGCTACACGCAACCATGGGAACGCTCCCGAAAATCAGGCCAAAATATGTTCAGCGTTTCCGGTGCCAGTTATGTTGTT